>NC_133850.1:4077181-4291076 GCF_047830755.1 Zonotrichia albicollis
ACTGTATCCCAAAAGGAATTTTCAGTAATTGTGGTCTTATCAGTTTCAGGGAAATTCAGCACCATCCAAGATACAAATTTTTTAAGAGTCTTTTTTGACAGACTACCTTTAGAAAAAGTGAAGTTGTTAACAGATAAGGTTTCTACAATGGTTAAATATAACTCTCTCTCACGTGTTGTTAGTCTTAGAGTGCTTAAACAAGTACCCATGATTTTCAAGCCCTTTCCACAGAAAAACGAGAAAAAAAAAGAAAAAAAAACGAAAAAGATTTTTAGAGCACCCAAGGTATGCGCGCAAACTTAATACTTACGTCCTTTGGGGTCACGGGTCTGTGGAAGGGAGTCTGCTCCTCAATTCTCCTCAGACTTTATCTCGTCCAGATGTATTGTTGAGGGTCGAATTGAGCCTTCCGCAGAGAAGATTTTCTAAAACGAAAAGTCCTTTCGCAGAAGGAGAGGCTTCCCAAACCGGCAATAACTGGAGGCCCTGAAAGGCTCCGATGCTCTGGTGACGCTTCGCTCCTGGGGGCCAGGGTCCGACGACACGTTTGGGCGGCCACTTAAATGAGCCTAGCTTGGTCTTATCCTATGCAAGCTGTTACAGCTCCAGAGCTCAGTCCCCAAGGGGACTGGGTGCTAGAAGCCAGCTCGCTCTCAGACCAAGGCCGTGGGTTAGCCCCTAGCAAGCAGGGAGATATTCAGCTCTTAGTGATTAGGCAGCTCTTGTGATTTCAGCTTTGCTTGCTAGGTAGCTTTTCCCTTGGCCTAAGGCTCCAGCAGACGGTAGAGAGAGGAGAAGCAGAAGACGCTGGCTGTTCCACGAGTATGGCTTTATTGTAGGGGTCCGTGAAGGGTCTCAGCTCTTCTTCTTCTGAGTTAGTAGGGGTACAGTATGCTACTTTTATACCCTTGGCCTGGATCCAATCCTGACCAATGGCAAAGGTGTTAGAGTGACCATAAGTGACCAATAGTAGGGTTTAACACAATATTGCCTTACATGGCTATAGGGATAAGGTACAAGGCGGATGTCCCTGGAGACAGGAAACTTCTTTGCTGCTGTGTCAGCATTCTATTCTCCAAGGGGCCCTGGCTAAACCTGAGGGGTTTACTACAGGCCTGAGCCCGCAGAGCAGGGCGGCCTTTGCTTATGGTCTGAGCCCTTCCTAAAGATTCTGTCAGGCTGTCTTAGACACCTGGGGCCAGGGATTCCTTCCAAGCTGGGCCACTTTAGCGGGGCTGGGGCGGGCCCCAGGGCAGGAGGCAGTGTGTGCAAGGGCCCTGGGTGGCACGCTGCAGCACGGTCACCGTGCCATGGAACGGAACCCGGTCTCCAAGGCCCCTTTGTGACACGTGGGAAATAGAAGCTTGCCCGGTGCTGGGAGCAAACAGCGGGGCACAACGGGACAGAGCAGTGCTGTGAGGAGCCCCCACACAGCGCACTCGTTCCCGTCTGACCAGGAGCTTTTCTGCAGCGTTCTTCCTGCAGCTGAGCTCAAGGCCAGAGCACAGGACTCGGTGACCCGTGGCCTTCCAAGGCTTCTATTCTGCAGCTGCCCTCAAGGGCAGAGCGTGGGACTTGGTGCCCTGGAGCTTTCCCAGGGCACCTCTCCTGCAAGTAGCTCCAGCCACAGACATGGAGCAGAGACCCCCGAGAGTGCCCAAGATGGCCTGGGTGGAGGAGGAGGAAGGCGGCCCTGGAGCAGCCCCAGCACGGGAGACTGAAGAGGTGGTGCCCTTCCATCCACCACAGGGGGGTGAGTGGCAGAACTGGGCTGCAGGCCTGGAGCCTGCAGCCAACTTGGCCCCATGCCATGCCATGCCATGCCATGCCATGCCATGCCATGCCATGCCATGCCATGCCATGCCATGCCATGCAATCCCCTGGGGAAATGCCCACGGACAGGCCGGAAGAGGCGCCAGGCAGACACCCCTCAGCGGCCTCGCTCCATCCCCCTGGGGCATCGCAGGGCTCTCCCTGCCTGGGGAGTGCAGGGCTGGGCTGTGTTCTCCGGCCTCTCCCGCAGCCCCTCAGCTCTGGCTGCGCTCCCTCTTTGCCAGATGAAGCTGTGGAGCGCACACATGAGCAGGAATCCAGCCGTGGCCGCTTCCATCGAACAGCGCAGGTACCTGCAGCCACCCCCACCCGGGCTGGGCCTGCTGTCCCTGCTCAGCCCAGCACCGTGTGTGCAGCACTCCATGCAACATCCGCGGCTTCTTGCCCTTCTCCTACAGCTCGTCTGCCACTTCATCCGGAGCATTCAGCAGGAAGAGACCCGCACCATGGGCACTGGGCTCACAGCTCACTCCGAGCTCCTCAAGCATGAGACCAGTGCCGCCCTGCTGGATTTGCTCCTGGAGAAGGGTGTTGCCAGGCCAGAACAAGTAAGCAGCCTGGGGCCAGGCTTCAGTTCCCCCAGGAGTCACGTGGCTTCCCCAGCCACGCCTGCTGCTCCCTCAGAGCCTTTGAGGCCATGGCAGTGCGCTGGCAAGGAAAGCACTTCTCTGGGGAGCCTGGGGACATTGCTCTCTCTGGCAGCTTTCCAAGTCTCCCCGTGCCTCCCGCAGGTGCCTGCCATGGTGAGGTACATTCACCGATGGCTCCTGGCCAATGATTCTGCCCAGCACAGGCTGGACAAGGCCCTGCTGAAACTCACCAAAGCACAGCCGGCTGACGCAGTCGTGACGCTCCTGCGTGTGGCCCCGTCCTGTGACAGGTATGGGGCCCACCTGCCCAGAGGGCTCAGGCCTCCCAAGCCCATCACCCTGTATCGCCTGGCCCAGGTGTCTGAGCTAGAGAGTTCCAGAACCCTCTGGCTGCTGCCTTTCCCAGCCCTGGCACGTCAGCCCCTTAGCCTGCTGCCATGCTGCCTTGCTGCCCCTCAGGGCCCGTCCTCACACAGCTTGGCTGCCTGGCTGCTGCTGGCAAGGGCCAGTGGGCAGAGGAAGAGCCGGCGCTCAGCCCAGGCCCCTAGGGATGCCCAGGCCACGCTGCTGTGTCTGAGATCCCCCCTGAGACAGAGCTCTAATCCCGCAGAGCTGCCACCTCCATGTGGAAGACCATCATGTGCTCGTCCAGGACCGCGGAGCCAGTGCAGCTGATCCTCCTGGATGTGCTGGGGAGCTGGCCAGAGTACAGCACGTGCACCTTGGATGGGGACAAAACGGCTGTCTTTGCCCTGGCTGTGAGTTTCCGCAACTGGCCTTTGCTGGCCCCAAGGCCGCCTCTCCAGCAGCTCTCCATCCTCCTTCCCCCACTGCATCTGCCTGCCTCAGGCGCTGGCCGGAAACCTGGCCCAGGGCCAGCTTCAGCCCCACCAGGCCCCGTGCTCCCCTGCCAAGGTCTCTCCGGGCCTCTCCCTGCCACGCTCGGGCCCTGCCACACGGACACCTCGGCACTGAGCGCTCTCTCGGGGGGCTTTGTCCTTTGCAGGCGACCGTGGTGATGTGGAAGATCCTCCAAGAGTCCTCTGTCCCACGTGTAGTGAGGCCATATTTCCCCCGCCTTTTTGTTCATCTGCTCTTCCAAGTGTTCTCCAGCACAGAAGAGATGCCAGAGGAGGTCCAAACCTTCTGGAAGGATTGCCTGGAAGAGCACGGTCTTGTCATCAGCCCCAACAGGTGCTCCATCCCACTCCTCCTGTCCCTGCCTGACACGTGGCCTGCAAAGGAGCCAGTGCTGCCAGAGTGACCTGGGCTTTGCTGTGCACACAGGTTTGCAGTGCAGACCCTGAAGTCCCTGCTCTGCCAAAAGCAGTACAAGGATGTGGTGTTGTCAGTGGAAGGCAAGCGTGGCTGGGACACGCTGCTCTGTGCTGACACCCGCCACTATGCCATGGGTCTGCTGGCCAGGTGAGACTCACTTTCTCCCCATTGATCCTGCCATTTGTGCTCTGTGCCCGAGCCGTCCCACACATTCCCCGAGACCCAGGGACACACTGAGGGACAGCTAAGGACACACTGAGGGACGGCCAAGCAGACTGGAAAAGGCTGCGAGGGGAGAGAGCACAGGAGGAGACACCTCCTAAAGGGCCCAGGTCCCCATGCAGAGTGGTGGTAAAAGACCACCAGGCTCTGTAAGCCTGTCCTTGGAGAGATTTGCTCAGCTTCCTGGTCCCTTTTTTGCCCTCCTAGGGAGATGCGCCACGCTTGTCATCGCTTGTGTTCCAGTATTGCACTCCACCTCCTCTGGCTGCTCAGCACACAGGAGCCACACTGGGATCTGCCCGCCCTGGCATTCCTTGTGGAGGTGAGCCGGGTGTCCAGCGCTGCCTGGCTGTGCTGCCTCCCAGCTCTCTGCCCTCTCGTGGCCGCAGACACCTGGGACGGTGCCCGCACCCTGTGCTGCTGCTGCTGCTGCTGCTGCGTCCTGGGCCCAGCCCTGTGCGGCTGCGGGCTCCTGCCGGCCGGCTCCCCCATCACTGGCCTGTGCCTTTCAGGTCCTCGTGTGCCTGGATTCTAGTGAATGTGGCGACAGTGTTGTGAAGGTCTCTTCAAGGTACCTGCAGAGCGAGTGCAGGGAGAGGCGTCGCCTGGCGCTCAGGGCCCTTCTGGAGCTCATTGATGATCCCTCAATGGTGAGAAGGGGGCGGTGGATGAAGCTGCACTGGGAATGCAGTCGCATGGCCTGGCCTGGCCTTTGGGCACTGGGGCAGCTGCTCCCAGCTCTCCTGCCTCCTGCTTCAGCTACCCCAGTGCTTCAGGACAGTCCTTTGGCCTCTGGGCCCTGTGGCAGCAGGGTGGGACTTCACAGACTTGTGTTGCGCACAGGCCGAAAGAATGTGGAGCTTGACCGAAAGCCTCATGCGCCTACTGGCGGACAAAGATGCAGAGACAGCTGGGATGACACTCATCACACTCAGCTTTATACTCCTGCACAAACACATGCTGATGTCCACCCCCATTGCCGTGCAGCTGGCTGAGGCACTCCTGCCGCTCTTTGACCACGTAAGGCTCTGTGCCCCCAGCTACAGCCACTGGGTGCTGCCTGGAAACTCTGTGCCCTGTGCATTTCCAGCCCTGTGCCCAGGGTGCCCGGAGGAGCCAATGCTGAGGTGTTTTTTCATTTTTTCTTCATCTAGGATAATAGCCAGGTACAGCTGCTCTCCATAAAACTCTTCCGAGACATGATGGAGTACTTGGAAGAGAGAGAAAACCCTTTGGAAAGCCCTGTGCAACAGAGCCTGCTTCCACTCTTCTTCCACTGCAATGATGAGAATCAGCATGTGGCAGAGGTGAGGACTCGTGGGCTGCTGCTGTCCGCCTGGCACGGGGCTCGGCTGCCTCCTGCCCTGCGCCTGCTGGACCGCAGCCTCCCGCAGGCCACGGCAGGGGGAGGCGGGTCCCGAGCCCTGGGCTGCGGGGCCATCTCCGCGTCTCTGCTGCTCTCCAGGCTTCTCGGGAAACGCTGCTTTATGCGGTCAAGTTCATCAAGAGGAGGGATCTCAAAAAGCTGCTGAAGGAGCAGAAACTGTGGAAGTTCAGCAAGTGCCTGGTAAGGACGGCCTGGAATCCCCACCTCAGCCAGGAGAAGGCCCCTGAGGGCGGTGCTCAGTGTGCGGGCCGGGCAGCTGTGCCCCTGCGCGCTGCTGCAGCCAGAGGCCGCGCGGGCTCCTCTCCAGGCTCCCGTGGGCCCGAGCCGGGTGCCCATGAAAGCCCGGCCCGGCGGAGCTGCGGGGCAGGGGCGGCACCGCGGCTCCCCGGGCAGCAGCCGGCCCTCTCCCCCTCCCCTCTCGGGAGCCCGGCGCCAGCGGCTGCTGGCCGCGCCTCAGGGCTGTGTGGCCGGGGGAGGCCGGGGCTTGGCGCAGGCAGCGCCCGGCCCAGGGCCTGAGCCCGCGCCAACCCTTCCCTCCTGCCGCTCTCTCCAGCTGGCAGAGGACAGGAGCAGAGCAGCCGAGCACCTGCGCCGAGCCCTGCGCTACCTGGAGAGCCCACAGGAGCCCCTGCGAGAGACGGCCATCAGCTTCATGGGTGAGTTACGAGCCCAGGCTCCCTCCCCGGCCCGCCGCAGCTCGGCCCCGGCCCCGCCTGCTGCCCCGGCAGCGGCAGCCGCGCCCGGCGCCGTGGAGCCCCGCCTGGCCTGGGCATTGCTGCTGCCGCCCTCTGACAGCCGTGCCCTGGGGCGACAGCGTGCCGCATGGGCTGAGCTGAGCCCTGCCGGGCCGGCAGCCCGTGTGGCCACAGCGCCGCAGCGGCGCTGGCAGGGAGCTGTGCTGCTGGGGCCATGACAGGCTCTGTGTTCACAGGCATGGCCGGGCGGCACCTGAGGGGGCAGCAGCAAGAGCTGCAGCTGATCTGCGCTGGTGAGTGAGGGCAGCGGGCTGACAGCGGGGGCTGCCGGGGGGAGCTGCAAGCCCTGCCCCGGCTGCGGAGGGCTCTGCTCCCGTGGGCAGAGCACACGGAGATTTCAGGGCCACGCGGGCCATTCGTGGCCAGCAGCTTCGGGTTGATCCCCTTGCTCCCTTCTCCCTCCTGGCCATGGCAAGAGCCGGCTGGGATGGCCCTGGCAGGGGGCTCTTCCTCGGCTCCCTGCAGCTCCAGCTTCTGACCGTGCCTCTGTTCCTCTCTCTCGCAGCCCTTGAAGACAAAACGAACGACGTCAGCCTCGCCGTCGGAAGCCTGGCAATTCAAACGCTGTGCATCGTCAGGTCAGGAGAGCGGGCTCCCATCTCCAGGTTCCAGTGGCTCCAAAATCACCTGCGCAGGGCGTGGAAGACACGGCCTCGTCCGTCATGGCTCGGCTGCCTGCCCTGCCAGGGCTCTGTGGAGAACTGATCCCAGAAGCTGTTTTTGTTGTGGCCACCTGAGTCAGGTGGAATTATCCGTTTCTTCAAGAATTTTTGTTTCTTTTTTTTTTTTTTTTCTTTTACCATGTAAATATAGACTATGTTAACATACACAGACTCCCAGGATCTTTCTTTTGCTGCCCAGGGTCCGTACGGCATAGGGGAGGAGGGGGAAAAGGATGCTCGCACTCAGCCAGCTGCGCAGTGGGCCCAGGGAAATGGCCAGAAACCCCTCGGCCTTTGGTGGTTCTGCTGAAGCCTTTGTGCTGCCCACAGAGCGGCTGGGCAGGGGCCGGAGCTGCGGGGATCCCTGCCAGAGAGGTGCCTGGAGATGGCCACAAGCCCTGGGCCAGGCAGGAAGCGCCAGCCGTGTCCTCCTGCCCGTGTGCTGCCGGCTGCCTTGCTGAGGGCTCCCAGGTGCCTCTGCATGGGGCTGCTCTGGAGCTGCTGTGGGGCTGCGGCGCTGCTGCCGGGCAGCTTGGCCGGGCTGGGGCAGCCCCTGAGGGGCTGGGCCGCTGGCAAGCCGTGGGCAATGGGCTGTCAGAGGCCACAAGCAGCCCCCTGGCAGCCGCCTTGTTCCTGCCAGAGTTGACCTGCAAGACGCATCCTGGGCACTCTGCAACTAACAGCATCAGTGTTGTTGGAAACCCAAATGCAGAGAAATCTCAGACCTTTGGTCTTGTCAGCAAAGCTTAGAATTAAGCACAGGGTTTGATCTGAGACCTTGCAAAGGGCTCCCAAACTTAGGTGATAGAAGCGAGAATGCGGATTTCTAGTTTATAGCAGCGACACGGGGAGGAAAGTTGAAGTGGAGGAAAGTTTAGAGTTTTCGAGTTCAAGATCTAGGAAAAAATCCAAGTAGTTACAATGGTAAACAAGAAGTTTAGGATGCAGTGCTGTAGGTTTGTGTGTCATAGCATGACTTGCTAAGGAAGCTTACACTGTCAGCATGATGTGGGAACCCAGGAAATTCCTCTGACTGCCCTGCAGGACTCGAGACCCTGTCAGAGGGCTCAGAGAGCTTGGCACAGAGCCCAAGACCCCTGTGCCTTTGATTTAGCCCTTGGAAAAAACAATCCCCAACCTTGTATGAAGAATGACCAGCCACAAAAGTTGAAGTAGAATGATAGTGAATTTATCCCAGAGTGGAAAACTAGATTTTGAGGGTTTTTAGAATGGGGCTTCAGGGGGCCAGATGGAGCAATCTGGGCACGTCCAGCCTTTCTCCTTCTTCTTGGCCTCCATCTTCTGCTGTGATGTTGGCATTTGAGATTGGTCTAGAGTAGAAGCTCGCTGTCCGACATAGACGATAGGGATTGGAAAGTAATTGTAACTGTTGTACAGGTAGTTTTTAGTAGAAAAAGATAACACCACCCCAGAGGAGGCAGAGTGCCTTAGACTGTCTTGCTGAGCGGACCTCGGCAGGACAGGAGAAAGAATTTTATAGATAAGATACAATCAACAACCTTGAGACTGAGAAATGAAGAGCTCTGACTCCTTCTTCCACCACCGGGCTGGGAAAAGAGACTTTCTAACTTATCTCGCGGTCACTCTGACCAGCTAGACACTCCGAGAGCATGAGTCCGTAAGATGAAATCTTGAAGATTGGGTCCAAAACATAAAAATCCTTGTTGGCCGTGTCTTCTTGGCCAAGAAATCCTTCAAAGCTCTTGTAACTACAAGTCTTGTGGCCCTGTGAGCCATGCGGTGGAGATGTGAGCCCAACTCACCCTTCCTGCCTATGTAGAAGAGAAGAAAAAGCAATGGCATCATCTAAAAAACTCAGAGGTCCGCTCTCTAGCTCGTTCCAAACTCCTTCAACTCCCCAAAAGTGGGATTTAGCTACAAATAGATGACAAGGACTCTCAGGGCTGCCTCTCTGACTCCAGAGCGGCTGCTTTAGAATCTTTCACATAACCCTGTGTAGTCAGGTGCCAGAAATGGATCATTTGAAGAAACTTTCCCAACTGACTTGCATGGAGGCGTGTTTGAAGGGTGTTTGAAGAGAAAGTTTCCCAGAAGAGGTCTGGGCTTTGGCCTAGCTGTGTCCCCTGCTGACTGTGAAGTGTGCCATCAGCTGCAGGGCTATCCCGGCTAAAAAATATCATCGAGTCACTTGGACTTGCTCTTTTTGGCCTATAAAAGCTGGACCCACTTTCGGGGCAAATTTGGAGAGCTCATCTATGGGTGGATGGAACACCTAGGATTTTCCCAGTTGCTGGGAATGGTTCTTAAGGTCCCTGGAGTAAAACGGGGCTTCCCAGCAACTGCGCATCGTCAAGATGACAAAGAATTGTCTTGGTTTGAAGAGAGAGATGTCTGCTAAGGAAGGCAGAAGTCTTCTCTGGAATGGAAAATGTAAATCCCCTCCCTTCAAATGATTCTCATTTAGAAATTCAAATGCTCTCGGGGAAAGATATAGGGATAGGCCTGAGCCCGCAGAGCAGGGCGGCCTTTGCTTATGGTCTGAGCCCTTCCTAAAGATTCTGTCAGGCTGTCTTAGACACCTGGGGCCAGGGATTCCTTCCAAGCTGGGCCACTTTAGCGGGGCTGGGGCCGGCCCCAGGGCAGGAGGCAGTGTGTGCAAGGGCCCTGGGTGGCACGCTGCAGCACGGTCACCGTGCCATGGAACGGAACCCGGTCTCCAAGGCCCCTTTGTGACACGTGGGAAATAGAAGCTTGCCCAGTGCTGGGAGCAAACAGCGGGGCACAACGGGACAGAGCAGTGCTGTGAGGAGCCCCCACACAGCGCACTCGTTCCCGTCTGACCAGGAGCTTTTCTGCAGCGTTCTTCCTGCAGCTGAGCTCAAGGCCAGAGCACAGGACTCGGTGACCCGTGGCCTTCCAAGGCTTCTATTCTGCAGCTGCCATCAAGGGCAGAGCGTGGGACTTGGTGCCCTGGAGCTTTCCCAGGGCACCTCTCCTGCAAGTAGCTCCAGCCACAGACATGGAGCAGAGACCCCCGAGAGTGCCCAAGATGGCCTGGGTGGAGGAGGAGGAAGGCGGCCCTGGAGCAGCCCCAGCACAGGAGACTGAAGAGGTGGTGCCCTTCCATCCACCACAGGGGGGTGAGTGGCAGAACTGGGCTGCAGGCCTGGAGCCTGCAGCCAACTTGGCCCCATGCCATGCCATGCCATGCCATGCCATGCCATGCCATGCCATGCCATGCCATGCAATCCCCTGGGGAAATGCCCACGGACAGGCCGGAAGAGGCGCCAGGCAGACACCCCTCAGCGGTCTCGCTCCATCCCCCTGGGGCATCGCAGGGCTCTCCCTGCCTGGGGAGTGCAGGGCTGGGCTGTGTTCTCCGGCCTCTCCCGCAGCCCCTCAGCTCTGGCTGCGCTCCCTCTTTGCCAGATGAAGCTGTGGAGCGCACATATGAGCAGGAATCCAGCCGTGGCCGCTTCCATCGAACAGCGCAGGTACCTGCAGCCACCCCCACCCGGGCTGGGCCTGCTGTCCCTGCTCAGCCCAGCACCGTGTGTGCAGCACTCCATGCAACATCCGCGGCTTCTTGCCCTTCTCCTACAGCTCGTCTGCCACTTCATCCGGAGCATTCGGCAGGAAGAGACCCGCACCATGGGCACTGGGCTCACAGCTCACTCCGAGCTCCTCAAGCATGAGACCAGTGCCGCCCTGCTGGATTTGCTCCTGGAGAAGGGTGTTGCCAGGCCAGAACAAGTAAGCAGCCTGGGGCCAGGCTTCAGTTCCCCCAGGAGTCACGTGGCTTCCCCAGCCACGCCTGCTGCTCCCTCAGAGCCTTTGAGGCCATGGCAGTGCGCTGGCAAGGAAAGCACTTCTCTGGGGAGCCTGGGGACATTGCTCTCTCTGGCAGCTTTCCAAGTCTCCCCGTGCCTCCCGCAGGTGCCTGCCATGGTGAGGTACATTCACCGATGGCTCCTGGCCAATGATTCTGCCCAGCACAGGCTGGACAAGGCCCTGCTGAAACTCACCAAAGCACAGCCGGCTGACGCAGTCGTGACGCTCCTGCGTGTGGCCCCGTCCTGTGACAGGTATGGGGCCCACCTGCCCAGAGGGCTCAGGCCTCCCAAGCCCATCACCCTGTATCGCCTGGCCCAGGTGTCTGAGCTAGAGAGTTCCAGAACCCTCTGGCTGCTGCCTTTCCCAGCCCTGGCACGTCAGCCCCTTAGCCTGCTGCCATGCTGCCTTGCTGCCCCTCAGGGCCCGTCCTCACACAGCTTGGCTGCCTGGCTGCTGCTGGCAAGGGCCAGTGGGCAGAGGAAGAGCCGGCGCTCAGCCCAGGCCCCTAGGGATGCCCAGGCCACGCTGCTGTGTCTGAGATCCCCCCTGAGACAGAGCTCTAATCCCGCAGAGCTGCCACCTCCATGTGGAAGACCATCATGTGCTCGTCCAGGACCGCGGAGCCAGTGCAGCTGATCCTCCTGGATGTGCTGGGGAGCTGGCCAGAGTACAGCACGTGCACCTTGGATGGGGACAAAACGGCTGTCTTTGCCCTGGCTGTGAGTTTCCGCAACTGGCCTTTGCTGGCCCCAAGGCCGCCTCTCCAGCAGCTCTCCATCCTCCTTCCCCCACTGCATCTGCCTGCCTCAGGCGCTGGCCGGAAACCTGGCCCAGGGCCAGCTTCAGCCCCACCAGGCCCCGTGCTCCCCTGCCAAGGTCTCTCCGGGCCTCTCCCTGCCACGCTCGGGCCCTGCCACACGGACACCTCGGCACTGAGCGCTCTCTCGGGGGGCTTTGTCCTTTGCAGGCGACCGTGGTGATGTGGAAGATCCTCCAAGAGTCCTCTGTCCCACGTGTAGTGAGGCCATATTTCCCCCGCCTTTTTGTTCATCTGCTCTTCCAAGTGTTCTCCAGCACAGAAGAGATGCCAGAGGAGGTCCAAACCTTCTGGAAGGATTGCCTGGAAGAGCACGGTCTTGTCATCAGCCCCAACAGGTGCTCCATCCCACTCCTCCTGTCCCTGCCTGACACGTGGCCTGCAAAGGAGCCAGTGCTGCCAGAGTGACCTGGGCTTTGCTGTGCACACAGGTTTGCAGTGCAGACCCTGAAGTCCCTGCTCTGCCAAAAGCAGTACAAGGATGTGGTGTTGTCAGTGGAAGGCAAGCGTGGCTGGGACACGCTGCTCTGTGCTGACACCCGCCACTATGCCATGGGTCTGCTGGCCAGGTGAGACTCACTTTCTCCCCATTGATCCTGCCATTTGTGCTCTGTGCCCGAGCCGTCCCACACATTCCCCGAGACCCTGGGACACACTGAGGGACAGCTAAGGACACACTGAGGGACGGCCAAGCAGACTGGAAAAGGCTGCGAGGGGAGAGAGCACAGGAGGAGACACCTCCTAAAGGGCCCAGGTCCCCATGCAGAGTGGTGGTAAAAGACCACCAGGCTCTGTAAGCCTGTCCTTGGAGAGATTTGCTCAGCTTCCTGGTCCCTTTTTTGCCCTCCTAGGGAGATGCGCCACGCTTGTCATCGCTTGTGTTCCAGTATTGCACTCCACCTCCTCTGGCTGCTCAGCACACAGGAGCCACACTGGGATCTGCCCGCCCTGGCATTCCTTGTGGAGGTGAGCCGGGTGTCCAGCGCTGCCTGGCTGTGCTGCCTCCCAGCTCTCTGCCCTCTCGTGGCCGCAGACACCTGGGACGGTGCCCGCACCCTGTGCTGCTGCTGCTGCTGCGTCCTGGGCCCAGCCCTGTGCGGCTGCGGGCTCCTGCCGGCCGGCTCCCCCATCACTGGCCTGTGCCTTTCAGGTCCTCGTGTGCCTGGATTCTAGTGAATGTGGCGACAGTGTTGTGAAGGTCTCTTCAAGGTACCTGCAGAGCGAGTGCAGGGAGAGGCGTCGCCTGGCGCTCAGGGCCCTTCTGGAGCTCATTGATGATCCCTCAATGGTGAGAAGGGGGCGGTGGCTGAAGCTGCACTGGGAACGCAGTCGCATGGCCTGGCCTGGCCTTTGGGCACTGGGGCAGCTGCTCCCAGCTCTCCTGCCTCCTGCTTCAGCTACCCCAGTGCTTCAGGACAGTCCTTTGGCCTCTGGGCCCTGTGGCAGCAGGGTGGGACTTCACAGACTTGTGTTGCGCACAGGCCGAAAGAATGTGGAGCTTGACCGAAAGCCTCATGCGCCTACTGGCGGACAAAGATGCAGAGACAGCTGGGATGACACTCATCACACTCAGCTTTATACTCCTGCACAAACACATGCTGATGTCCACCCCCATTGCCGTGCAGCTGGCTGAGGCACTCCTGCCGCTCTTTGACCACGTAAGGCTCTGTGCTCCCAGCTACAGCCACTGGGTGCTGCCTGGAAACTGTGTGCCCTGTGCATTTCCAGCCCTGTGCCCAGGGTGCCCGGAGGAGCCAATGCTGAGGTGTTTTTTCATTTTTTCTTCATCTAGGATAATAGCCAGGTACAGCTGCTCTCCATAAAACTCTTCCGAGACATGATGGAGTACTTGGAAGAGAGAGAAAACCCTTTGGAAAGCCCTGTGCAACAGAGCCTGCTTCCACTCTTCTTCCACTGCAATGATGAGAATCAGCATGTGGCAGAGGTGAGGACTCGTGGGCTGCTGCTGTCCGCCTGGCACGGGGCTCGGCTGCCTCCTGCCCTGCGCCTGCTGGACCGCAGCCTCCTGCAGGCCATGGCAGGGGGAGGCGGGTCCCGAGCCCTGGGCTGCGGGGCCATCTCCGCGTCTCTGCTGCTCTCCAGGCTTCTCGGGAAACGCTGCTTTATGCGGTCAAGTTCATCAAGAGGAGGGATCTCAAAAAGCTGCTGAAGGAGCAGAAACTGTGGAAGTTCAGCAAGTGCCTGGTAAGGACGGCCTGGAATCCCCACCTCAGCCAGGAGAAGGCCCCTGAGGGCGGTGCTCAGTGTGCGGGCCGGGCAGCTGTGCCCCTGCGCGCTGCTGCAGCCAGAGGCCGCGCGGGCTCTTCTCCAGGCTCCCGTGGGCCCGAGCCGGGTGCCCATGAAAGCCCGGCCCGGCGGAGCTGCGGGGCAGGGGCGGCACCGCGGCTCCCCGGGCAGCAGCCGGCCCTCTCCCCCTCCCCTCTCGGGAGCCCGGCGCCAGCGGCTGCTGGCCGCGCCTCAGGGCTGTGTGGCCGGGGGAGGCCGGGGCTTGGCGCAGGCAGCGCCCGGCCCAGGGCCTGAGCCCGCGCCAACCCTTCCCTCCTGCCGCTCTCTCCAGCTGGCAGAGGACAGGAGCAGAGCAGCCGAGCACCTGCGCCGAGCCCTGCGCTACCTGGAGAGCCCACAGGAGCCCCTGCGAGAGACGGCCATCAGCTTCATGGGTGAGTTACGAGCCCGGGCTCCCTCCCCGGCCCGCCGCAGCTCGGCCCCGGCCCCGCCTGCTGCCCCGGCAGCGGCAGCCGCGCCCGGCGCCGTGGAGCCCCGCCTGGCCTGGGCATTGCTGCTGCCGCCCTCTGACAGCCGTGCCCTGGGGCGACAGCGTGCCGCATGGGCTGAGCTGAGCCCTGCCGGGCCGGCAGCCCGTGTGGCCACAGCGCCGCAGCGGCGCTGGCAGGGAGCTGTGCCGCTGGGGCCATGACAGGCTCTGTGTTCACAGGCATGGCCGGGCGGCACCTGAGGGGGCAGCAGCAAGAGCTGCAGCTGATCTGCGCTGGTGAGTGAGGGCAGCGGGCTGACAGCGGGGGCTGCCGGGGGGAGCTGCAAGCCTTGCCCCGGCTGCGGTGGGCTCTGCTCCCGTGGGCAGAGCACACGGAGATTTCAGGGCCACGCGGGCCATTCGTGGCCAGCAGCTTCGGGTTGATCCCCTTGCTCCCTTCTCCCTCCTGGCCATGGCAAGAGCCGGCTGGGATGGCCCTGGCAGGGGGCTCTTCCTCGGCTCCCTGCAGCTCCAGCTTCTGACCGTGCCTCTGTTCCTCTCTCTCGCAGCCCTTGAAGACAAAACGAACGACGTCAGCCTCGCCGTCGGAAGCCTGGCAATTCAAACGCTGTGCATCGTCAGGTCAGGAGAGCGGGCTCCCATCTCCAGGTTCCAGTGGCTCCAAAATCACATGCGCAGGGCGTGGAAGACACGGCCTCGTCCGTCATGGCTCGGCTGCCTGCCCTGCCAGGGCTCTGTGGAGAACTGATCCCAGAAGCTGTTTTTGTTGTGGCCACCTGAGTCAGGTGGAATTTTCCGTTTCTTCAAGAATTTTTGTTTCTTTTTTTTTTTTTTTCTTTTACCATGTAAATATAGACTATGTTAACATACACAGACTCCCAGGATCTTTCTTTTACTGCCCAGGGTCCGTACGGCATAGGGGAGGAGGGGGAAAAGGATGCTCGCACTCAGCCAGCTGCGCAGTGGGCCCGGGGAAATGGCCAGAAACCCCTTGGCCTTTGGTGGTTCTGCTGAAGCCTTTGTGCTGCCCACAGAGCGGCTGGGCAGGGGCCGGAGCTGCGGGGATCCCTGCCAGAGAGGTGCCTGGAGATGGCCACAAGCCCTGGGCCAGGCAGGAAGCGCCAGCCGTGTCCTCCTGCCCGTGTGCTGCCGGCTGCCTTGCTGAGGGCTCCCAGGTGCCTCTGCATGGGGCTGCTCTGGAGCTGCTGTGGGGCTGCGGCGCTGCTGCCGGGCAGCTTGGCCGGGCTGGGGCAGCCCCTGAGGGGCTGGGCCGCTGGCAAGCCGTGGGCAATGGGCTGTCAGAGGCCACAAGCAGCCCCCTGGCAGCCGCCTTGTTCCTGCCAGAGTTGACCTGCAAGACGCATCCTGGGCGCTCTGCAACTAACAGCATCAGTGTTGTTGGAAACCCAAATGCAGAGAAATCTCAGACCTTTGGTCTTGTCAGCAAAGCTTAGAATTAAACACAGGATTTGATCTGAGACCTTGCAAAGGGCTCCCAAACTTAGGTGCTAGGAGCGAGAATGCGCATTTCCAGTTTATAGCAGCGACACGGGGAGGAAAGTTGAAGTGGAGGAAAGTTTAGAGTTTTCAAGTTCAAGATCTAGGAAAAAATCCAAGTAGTTACAATGGTAAACAAGAAGTTTAGGATGCAGTGCTGTAGGTTTGTGTGTCATAGCATGACTGGCTAAGGAAGCTTACACTGTCAGCATGATGTGGGAACCCAGGAAATTCCTCTGGCTGCCCTGCAGGACTCGAGACCCTGTCAGAGGGCTCAGAGAGCTTGGCACAGAGCCCAAGACCCCTGTGCCTTTGATTTAGCCCTTGGAAAAAACAATCCCCAACCTTGTATGAAGAATGACCAGCCACAAAAGTTGAAGTAGAATGATAGTGAATTTATCCCAGAGTGGAAAACTAGATTTTGAGGGTTTTTAGAATGGGGCTTCAGGGGGCCAGATTGAGCAATCTGGGCACGTCCAGCCTTTCTCCTTCTTCTTGGCCTCCATCTTCTGCTGTGATGTTGGCATTTGAGATTGGTCTAGAGTAGAAGCTCGCTGTCCGACATAGACGATAGGGATTGGAAAGTAATTGTAACTGTTGTACAGGTAGTTTTTAGTAGAAAAAGATAACACCACCCCAGAGGAGGCAGAGTGCCTTAGACTGTCTTGCTGAGCGGACCTCGGCAGGACAGGAGAAAGAATTTTATAGATAAGATACAATCAACAACCTTGAGACTGAGAAATGAAGAGCTCTGACTCCTTCTTCCACCACCGGGCTGGGAAAAGAGACTTTCTAACTTATCTCGCGGTCACTCTGACCAGCTAGACACTCCGAGAGCATGAGTCCGTAAGATGAAATCTTGAAGATTGGGTCCAAAACATAAAAATCCTTGTTGGCCGTGTCTTCTTGGCCAAGAAATCCTTCAAAGCTCTTGTAACTACAAGTCTTGCGGCCCTGTGAGCCATGCGGTGGAGATGTGAGCCCAACTCACCCTTCCTGCCTATGTAGAAGAGAAGAAAAAGCAATGGCATCATCTAAAAAACTCAGAGGTCCGCTCTCTAGCTCGTTCCAAACTCCTTCAACTCCCCAAAAGTGGGATTTAGCTACAAATAGATGACAAGGACTCTCAGGGCTGCCTCTCTGACTCCAGAGCGGCTGCTTTAGAATCTTTCACATAACCCTGTGTAGTCAGGTGCCAGAAATGGATCATTTGAAGAAACTTTCCCAACTGACTTGCATGGAGGCTTGTTTGAAGGGTGTTTGAAGAGAAAGTTTCCCAGAAGAGGTCTGGGCTTTGGCCTAGCTGTGTCCCCTGCTGACTGTGAAGTGTGCCATCAGCTGCAGGGCTATCCCGGCTAAAAAATATCATCGAGTCACTTGGACTTGCTCTTTTTCGCCTATAAAAGCTGGACCCACTTTCGGGGCAAATTTGGAGAGTTCATCTATGGGTGGATGGAACACCTAGGATTTTCCCAGTTGCTGGGAATGGTTCTTAAGGTCCCTGGAGTAAATCGGGGCTTCCCAGCAACTGCGCATCGTCAAGATGACAAAGAATTGTCTTGGTTTGAAGAGAGAGGTGTCTGCTAAGGAAGGCAGAAGTCTTCTCTGGAATGGAAAATGTAAATCCCCTCCCTTCAAATGATTCTCATTTAGAAATTCAAATGCTCTCGGGGAAAGATATGGGGATAGGCCTGAGCCCGCAGAGCAGGGCGGCCTTTGCTTATGGTCTGAGCCCTTCCTAAAGATTCTGTCAGGCTGTCTTAGACACCTGGGGCCAGGGATTCCTTCCAAGCTGGGCCACTTTAGCGGGGCTGGGGCCGGCCCCAGGACAGGAGGCAGTGTGTGCAAGGGCCCTGGGTGGCACGCTGCAGCACGGTCGTCACCGTGCCATGGAACGGAACCCGGTCTCCAAGGCCCCTTTGTGACACGTGGGAAATAGAAGCTTGCCCGGTGCTGGGAGCAAACAGCGGGGCACAACGGGACAGAGCAGTGCTGTGAGGAGCCCCCACACAGCGCACTCGTTCCCGTCTGACCAGGAGCTTTTCTGCAGCGTTCTTCCTGCAGCTGAGCTCAAGGCCAGAGCACAGGACTCGGTGACCCGTGGCCTTCCAAGGCTTCTATTCTGCAGCTGCCCTCAAGGGCAGAGCGTGGGACTTGGTGCCCTGGAGCTTTCCCAGGGCACCTCTCCTGCAAGTAGCTCCAGCCACAGACATGGAGCAGAGACCCCCGAGAGTGCCCAAGATGGCCTGGGTGGAGGAGGAGGAAGGCGGCCCTGGAGCAGCCCCAGCACAGGAGACTGAAGAGGTGGTGCCCTTCCATCCACCACAGGGGGGTGAGTGGCAGAACTGGGCTGCAGGCCTGGAGCCTGCAGCCAACTTGGCCCCATGCCATGCCATGCCATGCAATCCCCTGGGGAAATGCCCACGGACAGGCCGGAAGAGGCGCCAGGCAGACACCCCTCAGCGGCCTCGCTCCATCCCCCTGGGGCATCGCAGGGCTCTCCCTGCCTGGGGAGTGCAGGGCTGGGCTGTGTTCTCCGGCCTCTCCCGCAGCCCCTCAGCTCTGGCTGCGCTCCCTCTTTGCCAGATGAAGCTGTGGAGCGCACACATGAGCAGGAATCCAGCCGTGGCCGCTTCCATCGAACAGCGCAGGTACCTGCAGCCACCCCCACCCGGGCTGGGCCTGCTGTCCCTGCTCAGCCCAGCACCGTGTGTGCAGCACTCCATGCAACATCCGCGGCTTCTTGCCCTTCTCCTACAGCTCGTCTGCCACTTCATCCGGAGCATTCGGCAGGAAGAGACCCGCACCATGGGCACTGGGCTCACAGCTCACTCCGAGCTCCTCAAGCATGAGACCAGTGCCGCCCTGCTGGATTTGCTCCTGGAGAAGGGTGTTGCCAGGCCAGAACAAGTAAGCAGCCTGGGGCCAGGCTTCAGTTCCCCCAGGAGTCACGTGGCTTCCCCAGCCACGCCTGCTGCTCCCTCAGAGCCTTTGAGGCCATGGCAGTGCGCTGGCAAGGAAAGCACTTCTCTGGGGAGCCTGGGGACATTGCTCTCTCTGGCAGCTTTCCAAGTCTCCCCGTGCCTCCCGCAGGTGCCTGCCATGGTGAGGTACATTCACCGATGGCTCCTGGCCAATGATTCTGCCCAGCACAGGCTGGACAAGGCCCTGCTGAAACTCACCAAAGCACAGCCGGCTGACGCAGTCGTGACGCTCCTGCGTGTGGCCCCGTCCTGTGACAGGTATGGGGCCCACCTGCCCAGAGGGCTCAGGCCTCCCAAGCCCATCACCCTGTATCGCCTGGCCCAGGTGTCTGAGCTAGAGAGTTCCAGAACCCTCTGGCTGCTGCCTTTCCCAGCCCTGGCACGTCAGCCCCTTAGCCTGCTGCCATGCTGCCTTGCTGCCCCTCAGGGCCCGTCCTCACACAGCTTGGCTGCCTGGCTGCTGCTGGCAAGGGCCAGTGGGCAGAGGAAGAGCCGGCGCTCAGCCCAGGCCCCTAGGGATGCCCAGGCCACGCTGCTGTGTCTGAGATCCCCCCTGAGACAGAGCTCTAATCCCGCAGAGCTGCCACCTCCATGTGGAAGACCATCATGTGCTCGTCCAGGACCGCGGAGCCAGTGCAGCTGATCCTCCTGGATGTGCTGGGGAGCTGGCCAGAGTACAGCACGTGCACCTTGGATGGGGACAAAACGGCTGTCTTTGCCCTGGCTGTGAGTTTCCGCAACTGGCCTTTGCTGGCCCCAAGGCCGCCTCTCCAGCAGCTCTCCATCCTCCTTCCCCCACTGCATCTGCCTGCCTCAGGCGCTGGCCGGAAACCTGGCCCAGGGCCAGCTTCAGCCCCACCAGGCCCCGTGCTCCCCTGCCAAGGTCTCTCCGGGCCTCTCCCTGCCACGCTCGGGCCCTGCCACACGGACACCTCGGCACTGAGCGCTCTCTCGGGGGGCTTTGTCCTTTGCAGGCGACCGTGGTGATGTGGAAGATCCTCCAAGAGTCCTCTGTCCCACGTGTAGTGAGGCCATATTTCCCCCGCCTTTTTGTTCATCTGCTCTTCCAAGTGTTCTCCAGCACAGAAGAGATGCCAGAGGAGGTCCAAACCTTCTGGAAGGATTGCCTGGAAGAGCACGGTCTTGTCATCAGCCCCAACAGGTGCTCCATCCCACTCCTCCTGTCCCTGCCTGACACGTGGCCTGCAAAGGAGCCAGTGCTGCCAGAGTGACCTGGGCTTTGCTGTGCACACAGGTTTGCAGTGCAGACCCTGAAGTCCCTGCTCTGCCAAAAGCAGTACAAGGATGTGGTGTTGTCAGTGGAAGGCAAGCGTGGCTGGGACACGCTGCTCTGTGCTGACACCCGCCACTATGCCATGGGTCTGCTGGCCAGGTGAGACTCACTTTCTCCCCATTGATCCTGCCATTTGTGCTCTGTGCCCGAGCCGTCCCACACATTCCCCGAGACCCTGGGACACACTGAGGGACAGCTAAGGACACACTGAGGGACGGCCAAGCAGACTGGAAAAGGCTGCGAGGGGAGAGAGCACAGGAGGAGACACCTCCTAAAGGGCCCAGGTCCCCATGCAGAGTGGTGGTAAAAGACCACCAGGCTCTGTAAGCCTGTCCTTGGAGAGATTTGCTCAGCTTCCTGGTCCCTTTTTTGCCCTCCTAGGGAGATGCGCCACGCTTGTCATCGCTTGTGTTCCAGTATTGCACTCCACCTCCTCTGGCTGCTCAGCACACAGGAGCCACACTGGGATCTGCCCGCCCTGGCATTCCTTGTGGAGGTGAGCCGGGTGTCCAGCGCTGCCTGGCTGTGCTGCCTCCCAGCTCTCTGCCCTCTCGTGGCCGCAGACACCTGGGACGGTGCCCGCACCCTGTGCTGCTGCTGCTGCTGCGTCCTGGGCCCAGCCCTGTGCGGCTGCGGGCTCCTGCCGGCCGGCTCCCCCATCACTGGCCTGTGCCTTTCAGGTCCTCGTGTGCCTGGATTCTAGTGAATGTGGCGACAGTGTTGTGAAGGTCTCTTCAAGGTACCTGCAGAGCGAGTGCAGGGAGAGGCGTCGCCTGGCGCTCAGGGCCCTTCTGGAGCTCATTGATGATCCCTCAATGGTGAGAAGGGGGCGGTGGCTGAAGCTGCACTGGGAACGCAGTCGCATGGCCTGGCCTGGCCTTTGGGCACTGGGGCAGCTGCTCCCAGCTCTCCTGCCTCCTGCTTCAGCTACCCCAGTGCTTCAGGACAGTCCTTTGGCCTCTGGGCCCTGTGGCAGCAGGGTGGGACTTCACAGACTTGTGTTGCGCACAGGCCGAAAGAATGTGGAGCTTGACCGAAAGCCTCATGCGCCTACTGGCGGACAAAGATGCAGAGACAGCTGGGATGACACTCATCACACTCAGCTTTATACTCCTGCACAAACACATGCTGATGTCCACCCCCATTGCCGTGCAGCTGGCTGAGGCACTCCTGCCGCTCTTTGACCACGTAAGGCTCTGTGCTCCCAGCTACAGCCACTGGGTGCTGCCTGGAAACTGTGTGCCCTGTGCATTTCCAGCCCTGTGCCCAGGGTGCCCGGAGGAGCCAATGCTGAGGTGTTTTTTCATTTTTTCTTCATCTAGGATAATAGCCAGGTACAGCTGCTCTCCATAAAACTCTTCCGAGACATGATGGAGTACTTGGAAGAGAGAGAAAACCCTTTGGAAAGCCCTGTGCAACAGAGCCTGCTTCCACTCTTCTTCCACTGCAATGATGAGAATCAGCATGTGGCAGAGGTGAGGACTCGTGGGCTGCTGCTGTCCGCCTGGCACGGGGCTCGGCTGCCTCCTGCCCTGCGCCTGCTGGACCGCAGCCTCCTGCAGGCCATGGCAGGGGGAGGCGGGTCCCGAGCCCTGGGCTGCGGGGCCATCTCCGCGTCTCTGCTGCTCTCCAGGCTTCTCGGGAAACGCTGCTTTATGCGGTCAAGTTCATCAAGAGGAGGGATCTCAAAAAGCTGCTGAAGGAGCAGAAACTGTGGAAGTTCAGCAAGTGCCTGGTAAGGACGGCCTGGAATCCCCACCTCAGCCAGGAGAAGGCCCCTGAGGGCGGTGCTCAGTGTGCGGGCCGGGCAGCTGTGCCCCTGCGCGCTGCTGCAGCCAGAGGCCGCGCGGGCTCTTCTCCAGGCTCCCGTGGGCCCGAGCCGGGTGCCCATGAAAGCCCGGCCCGGCGGAGCTGCGGGGCAGGGGCGGCACCGCGGCTCCCCGGGCAGCAGCCGGCCCTCTCCCCCTCCCCTCTCGGGAGCCCGGCGCCAGCGGCTGCTGGCCGCGCCTCAGGGCTGTGTGGCCGGGGGAGGCCGGGGCTTGGCGCAGGCAGCGCCCGGCCCAGGGCCTGAGCCCGCGCCAACCCTTCCCTCCTGCCGCTCTCTCCAGCTGGCAGAGGACAGGAGCAGAGCAGCCGAGCACCTGCGCCGAGCCCTGCGCTACCTGGAGAGCCCACAGGAGCCCCTGCGAGAGACGGCCATCAGCTTCATGGGTGAGTTACGAGCCCGGGCTCCCTCCCCGGCCCGCCGCAGCTCGGCCCCGGCCCCGCCTGCTGCCCCGGCAGCGGCAGCCGCGCCCGGCGCCGTGAAGCCCCGCCTGGCCTGGGCATTGCTGCTGCCGCCCTCTGACAGCCGTGCCC
Source organism: Zonotrichia albicollis (assembly GCF_047830755.1). Classification (NCBI taxonomy): domain Eukaryota; kingdom Metazoa; phylum Chordata; class Aves; order Passeriformes; family Passerellidae; genus Zonotrichia; species Zonotrichia albicollis. The sequence continues at coordinate 4,099,412 of NC_133850.1, forward strand.
TGGGGCGACAGCGTGCCGCATGGGCTGAGCTGAGCCCTGCCGGGCCGGCAGCCCGTGTGGCCACAGCGCCGCAGCGGCGCTGGCAGGGAGCTGTGCTGCTGGGGCCATGACAGGCTCTGTGTTCACAGGCATGGCCGGGCGGCACCTGAGGGGGCAGCAGCAAGAGCTGCAGCTGATCTGCGCTGGTGAGTGAGGGCAGCGGGCTGACAGCGGGGGCTGCCGGGGGGAGCTGCAAGCCTTGCCCCGGCTGCGGTGGGCTCTGCTCCCGTGGGCAGAGCACACGGAGATTTCAGGGCCACGCGGGCCATTCGTGGCCAGCAGCTTCGGGTTGATCCCCTTGCTCCCTTCTCCCTCCTGGCCATGGCAAGAGCCGGCTGTTGTGGCCCTGGCAGGGGGCTCTTCCTCGGCTCCCTGCAGCTCCAGCTTCTGACCGTGCCTCTGTTCCTCTCTCTCGCAGCCCTTGAAGACAAAACGAACGACGTCAGCCTCGCCGTCGGAAGCCTGGCAATTCAAACGCTGTGCATCGTCAGGTCAGGAGAGCGGGCTCCCATCTCCAGGTTCCAGTGGCTCCAAAATCACATGCGCAGGGCGTGGAAGACACGGCCTCGTCCGTCATGGCTCGGCTGCCTGCCCTGCCAGGGCTCTGTGGAGAACTGATCCCAGAAGCTGTTTTTGTTGTGGCCACCTGAGTCAGGTGGAATTTTCCGTTTCTTCAAGAATTTTTGTTTCTTTTTTTTTTTTTTTTCTTTTACCATGTAAATATAGACTATGTTAACATACACAGACTCCCAGGATCTTTCTTTTACTGCCCAGGGTCCGTACGGCATAGGGGAGGAGGGGGAAAAGGATGCTCGCACTCAGCCAGCTGCGCAGTGGGCCCGGGGAAATGGCCAGAAACCCCTTGGCCTTTGGTGGTTCTGCTGAAGCCTTTGTGCTGCCCACAGAGCGGCTGGGCAGGGGCCGGAGCTGCGGGGATCCCTGCCAGAGAGGTGCCTGGAGATGGCCACAAGCCCTGGGCCAGGCAGGAAGCGCCAGCCGTGTCCTCCTGCCCGTGTGCTGCCGGCTGCCTTGCTGAGGGCTCCCAGGTGCCTCTGCATGGGGCTGCTCTGGAGCTGCTGTGGGGCTGCGGCGCTGCTGCCGGGCAGCTTGGCCGGGCTGGGGCAGCCCCTGAGGGGCTGGGCCGCTGGCAAGCCGTGGGCAATGGGCTGTCAGAGGCCACAAGCAGCCCCCTGGCAGCCGCCTTGTTCCTGCCAGAGTTGACCTGCAAGACGCATCCTGGGCGCTCTGCAACTAACAGCATCAGTGTTGTTGGAAACCCAAATGCAGAGAAATCTCAGACCTTTGGTCTTGTCAGCAAAGCTTAGAATTAAACACAGGATTTGATCTGAGACCTTGCAAAGGGCTCCCAAACTTAGGTGCTAGGAGCGAGAATGCGCATTTCCAGTTTATAGCAGCGACACGGGGAGGAAAGTTGAAGTGGAGGAAAGTTTAGAGTTTTCAAGTTCAAGATCTAGGAAAAAATCCAAGTAGTTACAATGGTAAACAAGAAGTTTAGGATGCAGTGCTGTAGGTTTGTGTGTCATAGCATGACTGGCTAAGGAAGCTTACACTGTCAGCATGATGTGGGAACCCAGGAAATTCCTCTGGCTGCCCTGCAGGACTCGAGACCCTGTCAGAGGGCTCAGAGAGCTTGGCACAGAGCCCAAGACCCCTGTGCCTTTGATTTAGCCCTTGGAAAAAACAATCCCCAACCTTGTATGAAGAATGACCAGCCACAAAAGTTGAAGTAGAATGATAGTGAATTTATCCCAGAGTGGAAAACTAGATTTTGAGGGTTTTTAGAATGGGGCTTCAGGGGGCCAGATGGAGCAATCTGGGCACGTCCAGCCTTTCTCCTTCTTCTTGGCCTCCATCTTCTGCTGTGATGTTGGCATTTGAGATTGGTCTAGAGTAGAAGCTCGCTGTCCGACATAGACGATAGGGATTGGAAAGTAATTGTAACTGTTGTACAGGTAGTTTTTAGTAGAAAAAGATAACACCACCCCAGAGGAGGCAGAGTGCCTTAGACTGTCTTGCTGAGCGGACCTCGGCAGGACAGGAGAAAGAATTTTATAGATAAGATACAATCAACAACCTTGAGACTGAGAAATGAAGAGCTCTGACTCCTTCTTCCACCACCGGGCTGGGAAAAGAGACTTTCTAACTTATCTCGCGGTCACTCTGACCAGCTAGACACTCCGAGAGCATGAGTCCGTAAGATGAAATCTTGAAGATTGGGTCCAAAACATAAAAATCCTTGTTGGCCGTGTCTTCTTGGCCAAGAAATCCTTCAAAGCTCTTGTAACTACAAGTCTTGCGGCCCTGTGAGCCATGCGGTGGAGATGTGAGCCCAACTCACCCTTCCTGCCTATGTAGAAGAGAAGAAAAAGCAATGGCATCATCTAAAAAACTCAGAGGTCCGCTCTCTAGCTCGTTCCAAACTCCTTCAACTCCCCAAAAGTGGGATTTAGCTACAAATAGATGACAAGGACTCTCAGGGCTGCCTCTCTGACTCCAGAGCGGCTGCTTTAGAATCTTTCACATAACCCTGTGTAGTCAGGTGCCAGAAATGGATCATTTGAAGAAACTTTCCCAACTGACTTGCATGGAGGCTTGTTTGAAGGGTGTTTGAAGAGAAAGTTTCCCAGAAGAGGTCTGGGCTTTGGCCTAGCTGTGTCCCCTGCTGACTGTGAAGTGTGCCATCAGCTGCAGGGCTATCCCGGCTAAAAAATATCATCGAGTCACTTGGACTTGCTCTTTTTGGCCTATAAAAGCTGGACCCACTTTCGGGGCAAATTTGGAGAGTTCATCTATGGGTGGATGGAACACCTAGGATTTTCCCAGTTGCTGGGAATGGTTCTTAAGGTCCCTGGAGTAAATCGGGGCTTCCCAGCAACTGCGCATCGTCAAGATGACAAAGAATTGTCTTGGTTTGAAGAGAGAGGTGTCTGCTAAGGAAGGCAGAAGTCTTCTCTGGAATGGAAAATGTAAATCCCCTCCCTTCAAATGATTCTCATTTAGAAATTCAAATGCTCTCGGGGAAAGATATGGGGATAGGCCTGAGCCCGCAGAGCAGGGCGGCCTTTGCTTATGGTCTGAGCCCTTCCTAAAGATTCTGTCAGGCTGTCTTAGACACCTGGGGCCAGGGATTCCTTCCAAGCTGGGCCACTTTAGCAGGGCTGGGGCCGGCCCCAGGGCAGGAGGCAGTGTGTGCAAGGGCCCTGGGTGGCACGCTGCAGCACGGTCGTCACCGTGCCATGGAACGGAACCCGGTCTCCAAGGCCCCTTTGTGACACGTGGGAAATAGAAGCTTGCCCGGTGCTGGGAGCAAACAGCGGGGCACAACGGGACAGAGCAGTGCTGTGAGGAGCCCCCACACAGCGCACTCGTTCCCGTCTGACCAGGAGCTTTTCTGCAGCGTTCTTCCTGCAGCTGAGCTCAAGGCCAGAGCACAGGACTCGGTGACCCGTGGCCTTCCAAGGCTTCTATTCTGCAGCTGCCCTCAAGGGCAGAGCGTGGGACTTGGTGCCCTGGAGCTTTCCCAGGGCACCTCTCCTGCAAGTAGCTCCAGCCACAGACATGGAGCAGAGACCCCCGAGAGTGCCCAAGATGGCCTGGGTGGAGGAGGAGGAAGGCGGCCCTGGAGCAGCCCCAGCACAGGAGACTGAAGAGGTGGTGCCCTTCCATCCACCACAGGGGGGTGAGTGGCAGAACTGGGCTGCAGGCCTGGAGCCTGCAGCCAACTTGGCCCCATGCCATGCCATGCCATGCAATCCCCTGGGGAAATGCCCACGGACAGGCCGGAAGAGGCGCCAGGCAGACACCCCTCAGCGGCCTCGCTCCATCCCCCTGGGGCATCGCAGGGCTCTCCCTGCCTGGGGAGTGCAGGGCTGGGCTGTGTTCTCCGGCCTCTCCCGCAGCCCCTCAGCTCTGGCTGCGCTCCCTCTTTGCCAGATGAAGCTGTGGAGCGCACACATGAGCAGGAATCCAGCCGTGGCCGCTTCCATCGAACAGCGCAGGTACCTGCAGCCACCCCCACCCGGGCTGGGCCTGCTGTCCCTGCTCAGCCCAGCACCGTGTGTGCAGCACTCCATGCAACATCCGCGGCTTCTTGCCCTTCTCCTACAGCTCGTCTGCCACTTCATCCGGAGCATTCGGCAGGAAGAGACCCGCACCATGGGCACTGGGCTCACAGCTCACTCCGAGCTCCTCAAGCATGAGACCAGTGCCGCCCTGCTGGATTTGCTCCTGGAGAAGGGTGTTGCCAGGCCAGAACAAGTAAGCAGCCTGGGGCCAGGCTTCAGTTCCCCCAGGAGTCACGTGGCTTCCCCAGCCACGCCTGCTGCTCCCTCAGAGCCTTTGAGGCCATGGCAGTACGCTGGCAAGGAAAGCACTTCTCTGGGGAGCCTGGGGACATTGCTCTCTCTGGCAGCTTTCCAAGTCTCCCCGTGCCTCCCGCAGGTGCCTGCCATGGTGAGGTACATTCACCGATGGCTCCTGGCCAATGATTCTGCCCAGCACAGGCTGGACAAGGCCCTGCTGAAACTCACCAAAGCACAGCCGGCTGATGCAGTCGTGACGCTCCTGCGTGTGGCCCCATCCTGTGACAGGTATGGGGCCCACCTGCCCAGAGGGCTCAGGCCTCCCAAGCCCATCACCCTGTATCGCCTGGCCCAGGTGTCTGAGCTAGAGAGTTCCAGAACCCTCTGGCTGCTGCCTTTCCCAGCCCTGGCACGTCAGCCCCTTAGCCTGCTGCCATGCTGCCTTGCTGCCCCTCAGGGCCCGTCCTCACACAGCTTGGCTGCCTGGCTGCTGCTGGCAAGGGCCAGTGGGCAGAGGAAGAGCCGGCACTCAGCCCAGGCCCCTAGGGATGCCCAGGCCACGCTGCTGTGTCTGAGATCCCCCCTGAGACAGAGCTCTAATCCCGCAGAGCTGCCACCTCCATGTGGAAGACCATCATGTGCTCGTCCAGGACCGCGGAGCCAGTGCAGCTGATCCTCCTGGATGTGCTGGGGAGCTGGCCAGAGTACAGCACGTGCACCTCGGATGGGGACAAAACGGCTGTCTTTGCCCTGGCTGTGAGTTTCCGCAACTGGCCTTTGCTGGCCCCAAGGCCGCCTCTCCAGCAGCTCTCCATCCTCCTTCCCCCACTGCATCTGCCTGCCTCAGGCGCTGGCCGGAAACCTGGCCCAGGGCCAGCTTCAGCCCCACCAGGCCCCGTGCTCCCCTGCCAAGGTCTCTCCGGGCCTCTCCCTGCCACGCTCGGGCCCTGCCACACGGACACCTCGGCACTGAGCGCTCTCTCGGGGGGCTTTGTCCTTTGCAGGCGACCGTGGTGATGTGGAAGATCCTCCAAGAGTCCTCTGTCCCACGTGTAGTGAGGCCATATTTCCCCCGCCTTTTTGTTCATCTGCTCTTCCAAGTGTTCTCCAGCACAGAAGAGATGCCAGAGGAGGTCCAAACCTTCTGGAAGGATTGCCTGGAAGAGCACGGTCTTGTCATCAGCCCCAACAGGTGCTCCATCCCACTCCTCCTGTCCCTGCCTGACACGTGGCCTGCAAAGGAGCCAGTGCTGCCAGAGTGACCTGGGCTTTGCTGTGCACACAGGTTTGCAGTGCAGACCCTGAAGTCCCTGCTCTGCCAAAAGCAGTACAAGGATGTGGTGTTGTCAGTGGAAGGCAAGCGTGGCTGGGACACGCTGCTCTGTGCTGACACCCGCCACTATGCCATGGGTCTGCTGGCCAGGTGAGACTCACTTTCTCCCCATTGATCCTGCCATTTGTGCTCTGTGCCCGAGCCGTCCCACACATTCCCCGAGACCCTGGGACACACTGAGGGACAGCTAAGGACACACTGAGGGACGGCCAAGCAGACTGGAAAAGGCTGCGAGGGGAGAGAGCACAGGAGGAGACACCTCCTAAAGGGCCCAGGTCCCCATGCAGAGTGGTGGTAAAAGACCACCAGGCTCTGTAAGCCTGTCCTTGGAGAGATTTGCTCAGCTTCCTGGTCCCTTTTTTGCCCTCCTAGGGAGATGCGCCACGCTTGTCATCGCTTGTGTTCCAGTATTGCACTCCACCTCCTCTGGCTGCTCAGCACACAGGAGCCACACTGGGATCTGCCCGCCCTGGCATTCCTTGTGGAGGTGAGCCGGGTGTCCAGCGCTGCCTGGCTGTGCTGCCTCCCAGCTCTCTGCCCTCTCGTGGCCGCAGACACCTGGGACGGTGCCCGCACCCTGTGCTGCTGCTGCTGCTGCGTCCTGGGCCCAGCCCTGTGCGGCTGCGGGCTCCTGCCGGCCGGCTCCCCCATCACTGGCCTGTGCCTTTCAGGTCCTCGTGTGCCTGGATTCGAGTGAATGTGGCGACAGTGTTGTGAAGGTCTCTTCAAGGTACCTGCAGAGCGAGTGCAGGGAGAGGCGTCGCCTGGCGCTCAGGGCCCTTCTGGAGCTCATTGATGATCCCTCAATGGTGAGAAGGGGGCGGTGGCTGAAGCTGCACTGGGAACGCAGTCGCTTGGCCTGGCCTGGCCTTTGGGAACTGGGGAAGCTGCTCCCAGCTCTCCTGCCTCCTGCTTCAGCTACCCCAGTGCTTCAGGACAGTCCTTTGGCCTCTGGGCCCTGTGGCAGCAGGGTGGGACTTCACAGACTTGTGTTGCGCACAGGCCGAAAGAATGTGGAGCTTGACTGAAAGCCTCATGCGCCTACTGGCCGACAAAGATGCAGAGACAGCTGGGATGACACTCATCACACTCAGCTTTATACTCCTGCACAAACACATGCTGATGTCCACCCCCATTGCCGTGCAGCTGGCTGAGGCACTCCTGCCGCTCTTTGACCACGTAAGGCTCTGTGCCCCCAGCTACAGCCACTGGGTGCTGCCTGGAAACTGTGTGCCCTGTGCATTTCCAGCCCTGTGCCCAGGGCGCCCAGAGGAGCCAATGCTGAGGTGTTTTTTCATTTTTTTTTCGTCTAGGATAATAGCCAGGTACAGCTGCTCTCCATAAAACTCTTCCGAGACATGATGGAGTACTTGGAAGAGAGAGAAAACCCTTTGGAAAGCCCTGTGCAACAGAGCCTGCTTCCACTCTTCTTCCACTGCAATGATGAGAATCAGCATGTGGCAGAGGTGAGGACTCGTGGGCTGCTGCTGTCCGCCTGGCACGGGGCTCGGCTGCCTCCTGCCCTGCGCCTGCTGGACCGCAGCCTCCCGCAGGCCATGGCAGGGGGAGGCGGGTCCCGAGCCCTGGGCTGCGGGGCCATCTCCGCGTCTCTGCTGCTCTCCAGGCTTCTCGGGAAACGCTGCTTTATGCGGTCAAGTTCATCAAGAGGAGGGATCTCAAAAAGCTGCTGAAGGAGCAGAAACTGTGGAAGTTCAGCAAGTGCCTGGTAAGGACGGCCTGGAATCCCCACCTCAGCCAGGAGAAGGCCCCTGAGGGCGGTGCTCAGTGTGCGGGCCGGGCAGCTGTGCCCCTGCGCGCTGCTGCAGCCAGAGGCCGCGCGGGCTCCTCTCCAGGCTCCCGTGGGCCCGAGCCGGGTGCCCATGAAAGCCCGGCCCGGCGGAGCTGCGGGGCAGGGGCGGCACCGCGGCTCCCCGGGCAGCAGCCGGCCCTCTCCCCCTCCCCTCTCGGGAGCCCGGCGCCAGCGGCTGCTGGCCGCGCCTCAGGGCTGTGTGGCCGGGGGAGGCCGGGGCTTGGCGCAGGCAGCGCCCGGCCCAGGGCCTGAGCCCGCGCCAACCCTTCCCTCCTGCCGCTCTCTCCAGCTGGCAGAGGACAGGAGCAGAGCAGCCGAGCACCTGCGCCGAGCCCTGCGCTACCTGGAGAGCCCACAGGAGCCCCTGCGAGAGGCGGCCATCAGCTTCATGGGTGAGTTACGAGCCCGGGCTCCCTTCCCCGGCCCGCCGCAGCTCGGCCCCGGCCCCGCCTGCTGCCCCGGCAGCGGCAGCCGCGCCCGGCGCCGTGAAGCCCCGCCTGGCCTGGGCATTGCTGCTGCCGCCCTCTGACAGCCGTGCCCTGGGGCGACAGCGTGCCGCATGGGCTGAGCTGAGCCCTGCCGGGCCGGCAGCCCGTGTGGCCACAGCGCCGCAGCGGCGCTGGCAGGGAGCTGTGCCGCTGGGGCCATGACAGGCTCTGTGTTCACAGGCATGGCCGGGCGGCACCTGAGGGGGCAGCAGCAAGAGCTGCAGCTGATCTGCGCTGGTGAGTGAGGGCAGCGGGCTGACAGCGGGGGCTGCCGGGGGGAGCTGCAAGCCCTGCCCCGGCTGCGGAGGGCTCTGCTCCCGTGGGCAGAGCACACGGAGATTTCAGGGCCACGCGGGCCATTCGTGGCCAGCAGCTTCGGGTTGATCCCCTTGCTCCCTTCTCCCTCCTGGCCATGGCAAGAGCCGGCTGGGATGGCCCTGGCAGGGGGCTCTTCCTCGGCTCCCTGCAGCTCCAGCTTCTGACCGTGCCTCTGTTCCTCTCTCTCGCAGCCCTTGAAGACAAAACGAACGACGTCAGCCTCGCCGTCGGAAGCCTGGCAATTCAAACGCTGTGCATCGTCAGGTCAGGAGAGCGGGCTCCCATCTCCAGGTTCCAGTGGCTCCAAAATCACCTGCGCAGGGCGTGGAAGACACGGCCTCGTCCGTCATGGCTCGGCTGCCTGCCCTGCCAGAGCTCTTTGGAGAACTGATCCCAGAAGCTGTTTTTGTTGTGGCCACCTGAGTCAGGTGGAATTTTCCGTTTCTTCAAGAATTTTTGTTTCTTTTTTTTTTTTTTTTTTTTTACCATGTAAATATAGACTAAGTTAACATACACAGACTCCCAGGATCTTTTTTTGCTGCCCAGGGTCCGTACGGCATAGGGGAGGAGGGGGAAAAGGATGCTCGCACTCAGCCAGCTGCGCAGGCGTGCAGTGGGCCCGGGGAAATGGCCAGAAACCCCTCGGCCTTTGGTGGTTCTGCTGAAGCCTTTGTGCTGCCCACAGAGCGGCTGGGCAGGGGCCGGAGCTGCGGGGATCCCTGCCAGAGAGGTGCCTGGAGATGGCCACAAGCCCTGGGCCAGGCAGGAAGCGCCAGCCGTGTCCTCCTGCCCGTGTGCTGCCGGCTGCCTTGCTGAGGGCTCCCAGGTGCCTCTGCATGGGGCTGCTCTGGAGCTGCTGTGGGGCTGCGGCGCTGCTGCCGGGCAGCTTGGCCGGGCTGGGGCAGCCCCTGAGGGGCTGGGCCGCTGGCAAGCCGTGGGCAATGGGCTGTCAGAGGCCACAAGCAGCCCCCTGGCAGCCGCCTTGTTCCTGCCAGAGTTGACCTGCAAGACGCATCCTGGGCACTCTGCAACTAACAGCATCAGTGTTGTTGGAAACCCAAATGCAGAGAAATCTCAGACCTTTGGTCTTGTCAGCAAAGCTTAGAATTAAGCACAGGGTTTGATCTGAGACCTTGCAAAGGGCTCCCAAACTTAGGTGCTAGGAGCGAGAATGCGCATTTCCAGTTTATAGCAGCGACACGGGGAGGAAAGTTGAAGTGGAGGAAAGTTTAGAGTTTTCGAGTTCAAGATCTAGGAAAAAATCCAAGTAGTTACAATGGTAAACAAGAAGTTTAGGATGCAGTGCTGTAGGTTTGTGTGTCATAGCATGACTGGCTAAGGAAGCTTACACTGTCAGCATGATGTGGGAACCCAGGAAATTCCTCTGGCTGCCCTGCAGGACTCGAGACCCTGTCAGAGGGCTCAGAGAGCTTGGCACAGAGCCCAAGACCCCTGTGCCTTTGATTTAGCCCTTGGAAAAAACAATCCCCAACCTTGTATGAAGAATGACCAGCCACAAAAGTTGAAGTAGAATGATAGTGAATTTATCCCAGAGTGGAAAACTAGATTTTGAGGGTTTTTAGAATGGGGCTTCAGGGGGCCAGATGGAGCAATCTGGGCACGTCCAGCCTTTCTCCTTCTTCTTGGCCTCCATCTTCTGCTGTGATGTTGGCATTTGAGATTGGTCTAGAGTAGAAGCTCGCTGTCCGACATAGACGATAGGGATTGGAAAGTAATTGTAACTGTTGTACAGGTAGTTTTTAGTAGAAAAAGATAACACCACCCCAGAGGAGGCAGAGTGCCTTAGACTGTCTTGCTGAGCGGACCTCGGCAGGACAGGAGAAAGAATTTTATAGATAAGATACAATCAACAACCTTGAGACTGAGAAATGAAGAGCTCTGACTCCTTCTTCCACCACCGGGCTGGGAAAAGAGACTTTCTAACTTATCTCGCGGTCACTCTGACCAGCTAGACACTCCGAGAGCATGAGTCCGTAAGATGAAATCTTGAAGATTGGGTCCAAAACATAAAAATCCTTGTTGGCCGTGTCTTCTTGGCCAAGAAATCCTTCAAAGCTCTTGTAACTACAAGTCTTGTGGCCCTGTGAGCCATGCGGTGGAGATGTGAGCCCAACTCACCCTTCCTGCCTATGTAGAAGAGAAGAAAAAGCAATGGCATCATCTAAAAAACTCAGAGGTCCGCTCTCTAGCTCGTTCCAAACTCCTTCAACTCCCCAAAAGTGGGATTTAGCTACAAATAGATGACAAGGACTCTCAGGGCTGCCTCTCTGACTCCAGAGCGGCTGCTTTAGAATCTTTCACATAACCCTGTGTAGTCAGGTGCCAGAAATGGATCATTTGAAGAAACTTTCCCAACTGACTTGCATGGAGGCTTGTTTGAAGGGTGTTTGAAGAGAAAGTTTCCCAGAAGAGGTCTGGGCTTTGGCCTAGCTGTGTCCCCTGCTGACTGTGAAGTGTGCCATCAGCTGCAGGGCTATCCCGGCTAAAAAATATCGAGTCACTTGGACTTGCTCTTTTTGGCCTATAAAAGCTGGACCCACTTTCGGGGCAAATTTGGAGAGTTCATCTATGGGTGGATGGAACACCTAGGATTTTCCCAGTTGCTGGGAATGGTTCTTAAGGTCCCTGGAGTAAATCGGGGCTTCCCAGCAACTGCGCATCGTCAAGATGACAAAGAATTGTCTTGGTTTGAAGAGAGAGGTGTCTGCTAAGGAAGGCAGAAGTCTTCTCTGGAATGGAAAATGTAAATCCCCTCCCTTCAAATGATTCTCATTTAGAAATTCAAATGCTCTCAGGGAAAGATATGGGGATAGGCCTGAGCCCGCAGAGCAGGGCGGCCTTTGCTTATGGTCTGAGCCCTTCCTAAAGATTCTGTCAGGCTGTCTTAGACACCTGGGGCCAGGGATTCCTTCCAAGCTGGGCCACTTTAGCGGGGCTGGGGCCGGCCCCAGGGCAGGTGGCAGTGTGTGCAAGGGCCCTGGGTGGCACGCTGCAGCACGGTCACCGTGCCATGGAACGGAACCCGGTCTCCAAGGCCCCTTTGTGACACGTGGGAAATAGAAGCTTGCCCGGTGCTGGGAGCAAGCAGCGGGGCACAACGGGACAGAGCAGTGCTGTGAGGAGCCCCCACACAGCGCACTCGTTCCCGTCTGACCAGGAGCTTTTCTGCAGCGTTCTTCCTGCAGCTGAGCTCAAGGCCAGAGCACAGGACTCGGTGACCCGTGGCCTTCCAAGCCTTCTATTCTGCAGCTGCCCCCAAGGGCAGAGCGTGGGACTTGGTGCCCTGGAGCTTTCCCAGGGCACCTCTCCTGCAAGTAGCTCCAGCCACAGACATGGAGCAGAGACCCCCGAGAGTGCCCAAGATGGCCTGGGTGGAGGAGGAGGAAGGCGGCCCTGGAGCAGCCCCAGCACGGGAGACTGAAGAGGTGGTGCCCTTCCATCCACCACAGGGGGGTGAGTGGCAGAACTGGGCTGCAGGCCTGGAGCCTGCAGCCAACTTGGCCCCATGCCATGCCATGCCATGCCATGCCATGCCATGCCATGCCATGCCATGCCATGCCATGCAATCCCCTGGGGAAATGCCCACGGACAGGCCGGAAGAGGCGCCAGGCAGACACCCCTCAGCGGCCTCGCTCCATCCCCCTGGGGCATCGCAGGGCTCTCCCTGCCTGGGGAGTGCAGGGCTGGGCTGTGTTCTCCGGCCTCTCCCGCAGCCCCTCAGCTCTGGCTGCGCTCCCTCTTTGCCAGATGAAGCTGTGGAGCGCACACATGAGCAGGAATCCAGCCGTGGCCGCTTCCATCGAACAGCGCAGGTACCTGCAGCCACCCCCACCCGGGCTGGGCCTGCTGTCCCTGCTCAGCCCAGCACCGTGTGTGCAGCACTCCATGCAACATCCGCGGCTTCTTGCCCTTCTCCTACAGCTCGTCTGCCACTTCATCCGGAGCATTCGGCAGGAAGAGACCCGCACCATGGGCACTGGGCTCACAGCTCACTCCGAGCTCCTCAAGCATGAGACCAGTGCCGCCCTGCTGGATTTGCTCCTGGAGAAGGGTGTTGCCAGGCCAGAACAAGTAAGCAGCCTGGGGCCAGGCTTCAGTTCCCCCAGGAGTCACGTGGCTTCCCCAGCCACGCCTGCTGCTCCCTCAGAGCCTTTGAGGCCATGGCAGTGCGCTGGCAAGGAAAGCACTTCTCTGGGGAGCCTGGGGACATTGCTCTCTCTGGCAGCTTTCCAAGTCTCCCCGTGCCTCCCGCAGGTGCCTGCCATGGTGAGGTACATTCACCGATGGCTCCTGGCCAATGATTCTGCCCAGCACAGGCTGGACAAGGCCCTGCTGAAACTCACCAAAGCACAGCCGGCTGACGCAGTCGTGACGCTCCTGCGTGTGGCCCCGTCCTGTGACAGGTATGGGGCCCACCTGCCCAGAGGGCTCAGGCCTCCCAAGCCCATCACCCTGTATCGCCTGGCCCAGGTGTCTGAGCTAGAGAGTTCCAGAACCCTCTGGCTGCTGCCTTTCCCAGCCCTGGCACGTCAGCTCCTTAGCCTGCTGGCATGCTGCCTTGCTGCCCCTCAGGGCCCGTCCTCACACAGCTTGGCTGCCTGGCTGCTGCTGGCAAGGGCCAGTGGGCAGAGGAAGAGCCGGCGCTCAGCCCAGGCCCCTAGGGATGCCCAGGCCACGCTGCTGTGTCTGAGATCCCCCCTGAGACAGAGCTCTAATCCCGCAGAGCTGCCACCTCCATGTGGAAGACCATCATGTGCTCGTCCAGGACCGCGGAGCCAGTGCAGCTGATCCTCCTGGATGTGCTGGGGAGCTGGCCAGAGTACAGCACGTGCACCTCGGATGGGGACAAAACGGCTGTCTTTGCCCTGGCTGTGAGTTTCCGCAACTGGCCTTTGCTGGCCCCAAGGCCGCCTCTCCAGCAGCTCTCCATCCTCCTTCCCCCACTGCATCTGCCTGCCTCAGGCGCTGGCCGGAAACCTGGCCCAGGGCCAGCTTCAGCCCCACCAGGCCCCGTGCTCCCCTGCCAAGGTCTCTCCGGGCCTCTCCCTGCCACGCTCGGGCCCTGCCACACGGACACCTCGGCACTGAGCGCTCTCTCGGGGGGCTTTGTCCTTTGCAGGCGACCGTGGTGATGTGGAAGATCCTCCAAGAGTCCTCTGTCCCACGTGTAGTGAGGCCATATTTCCCCCGCCTTTTTGTTCATCTGCTCTTCCAAGTGTTCTCCAGCACAGAAGAGATGCCAGAGGAGGTCCAAACCTTCTGGAAGGATTGCCTGGAAGAGCACGGTCTTGTCATCAGCCCCAACAGGTGCTCCATCCCACTCCTCCTGTCCCTGCCTGACACGTGGCCTGCAAAGGAGCCAGTGCTGCCAGAGTGACCTGGGCTTTGCTGTGCACACAGGTTTGCAGTGCAGACCCTGAAGTCCCTGCTCTGCCAAAAGCAGTACAAGGATGTGGTGTTGTCAGTGGAAGGCAAGCGTGGCTGGGACACGCTGCTCTGTGCTGACACCCGCCACTATGCCATGGGTCTGCTGGCCAGGTGAGACTCACTTTCTCCCCATTGATCCTGCCATTTGTGCTCTGTGCCCGAGCCGTCCCACACATTCCCCGAGACCCTGGGACACACTGAGGGACAGCTAAGGACACACTGAGGGACGGCCAAGCAGACTGGAAAAGGCTGCGAGGGGAGAGAGCACAGGAGGAGACACCTCCTAAAGGGCCCAGGTCCCCATGCAGAGTGGTGGTAAAAGACCACCAGGCTCTGTAAGCCTGTCCTTGGAGAGATTTGCTCAGCTTCCTGGTCCCTTTTTTGCCCTCCTAGGGAGATGCGCCACGCTTGTCATCGCTTGTGTTCCAGTATTGCACTCCACCTCCTCTGGCTGCTCAGCACACAGGAGCCACACTGGGATCTGCCCGCCCTGGCATTCCTTGTGGAGGTGAGCCGGGTGTCCAGCGCTGCCTGGCTGTGCTGCCTCCCAGCTCTCTGCCCTCTCGTGGCCGCAGACACCTGGGACGGTGCCCGCACCCTGTGCTGCTGCTGCTGCTGCGTCCTGGGCCCAGCCCTGTGCGGCTGCGGGCTCCTGCCGGCCGGCTCCCCCATCACTGGCCTGTGCCTTTCAGGTCCTCGTGTGCCTGGATTCTAGTGAATGTGGCGACAGTGTTGTGAAGGTCTCTTCAAGGTACCTGCAGAGCGAGTGCAGGGAGAGGCGTCGCCTGGCGCTCAGGGCCCTTCTGGAGCTCATTGATGATCCCTCAATGGTGAGAAGGGGGCGGTGGCTGAAGCTGCACTGGGAACGCAGTCGCTTGGCCTGGCCTGGCCTTTGGGCACTGGGGAAGCTGCTCCCAGCTCTCCTGCCTCCTGCTTCAGCTACCCCAGTGCTTCAGGACAGTCCTTTGGCCTCTGGGCCCTGTGGCAGCAGGGTGGGACTTCACAGACTTGTGTTGCGCACAGGCCGAAAGAATGTGGAGCTTGACTGAAAGCCTCATGCGCCTACTGGCCGACAAAGATGCAGAGACAGCTGGGATGACACTCATCACACTCAGCTTTATACTCCTGCACAAACACATGCTGATGTCAACCCCCATTGCCGTGCAGCTGGCTGAGGCACTCCTGCCGCTCTTTGACCACGTAAGGCTCTGTGCCCCCAGCTACAGCCACTGGGTGCTGCCTGGAAACTGTGTGCCCTGTGCATTTCCAGCCCTGTGCCCAGGGCGCCCAGAGGAGCCAATGCTGAGGTGTTTTTTCATTTTTTTTCCGTCTAGGATAATAGCCAGGTACAGCTGCTCTCCATAAAACTCTTCCGAGACATGATGGAGTACTTGGAAGAGAGAGAAAACCCTTTGGAAAGCCCTGTGCAACAGAGCCTGCTTCCACTCTTCTTCCACTGCAATGATGAGAATCAGCATGTGGCAGAGGTGAGGACTCGTGGGCTGCTGCTGTCCGCCTGGCACGGGGCTCGGCTGCCTCCTGCCCTGCGCCTGCTGGACCGCAGCCTCCCGCAGGCCATGGCAGGGGGAGGCGGGTCCCGAGCCCTGGGCTGCGGGGCCATCTCCGCGTCTCTGCTGCTCTCCAGGCTTCTCGGGAAACGCTGCTTTATGCGGTCAAGTTCATCAAGAGGAGGGATCTCAAAAAGCTGCTGAAGGAGCAGAAACTGTGGAAGTTCAGCAAGTGCCTGGTAAGGACGGCCTGGAATCCCCACCTCAGCCAGGAGAAGCCCCCTGAGGGCAGTGCTCAGTGTGCGGGCCGGGCAGCTGTGCCCCTGCGCGCTGCTGCAGCCAGAGGCCGCGCGGGCTCCTCTCCAGGCTCCCGTGGGCCCGAGCCGGGTGCCCATGAAAGCCCGGCCCGGCGGAGCTGCGGGGCAGGGGCGGCACCGCGGCTCCCCGGGCAGCAGCCGGCCCTCTCCCCCTCCCCTCTCGGGAGCCCGGCGCCAGCGGCTGCTGGCCGCGCCTCAGGGCTGTGTGGCCGGGGGAGGCCGGGGCTTGGCGCAGGCAGCGCCCGGCCCAGGGCCTGAGCCCGCGCCAACCCTTCCCTCCTGCCGCTCTCTCCAGCTGGCAGAGGACAGGAGCAGAGCAGCCGAGCACCTGCGCCGAGCCCTGCGCTACCTGGAGAGCCCACAGGAGCCCCTGCGAGAGACGGCCATCAGCTTCATGGGTGAGTTACGAGCCCGGGCTCCCTTCCCCGGCCCGCCGCAGCTCGGCCCCGGCCCCGCCTGCTGCCCCGGCAGCGGCAGCCGCGCCCGGCGCCGTGAAGCCCCGCCTGGCCTGGGCATTGCTGCTGCCGCCCTCTGACAGCCGTGCCCTGGGGCGACAGCGTGCCGCATGGGCTGAGCTGAGCCCTGCCGGGCCGGCAGCCCGTGTGGCCACAGCGCCGCAGCGGCGCTGGCAGGGAGCTGTGCCGCTGGGGCCATGACAGGCTCTGTGTTCACAGGCATGGCCGGGCGGCACCTGAGGGGGCAGCAGCAAGAGCTGCAGCTGATCTGCGCTGGTGAGTGAGGGCAGCGGGCTGACAGCGGGGGCTGCCGGGGGGAGCTGCAAGCCCTGCCCCGGCTGCGGAGGGCTCTGCTCCCGTGGGCAGAGCACACGGAGATTTCAGGGCCACGCGGGCCATTCGTGGCCAGCAGCTTCGGGCTGATAACCTTGCTCCCTTCTCCCTCCTGGCCATGGCAAGAGCCGGCTGTTGTGGCCCTGGCAGGGGGCTCTTCCTCGGCTCCCTGCAGCTCCAGCTTCTGACCGTGCCTCTGTTCCTCTCTCTCGCAGCCCTTGAAGACAAAACGAACGACGTCAGCCTCGCCGTCGGAAGCCTGGCAATTCAAACGCTGTGCATCGTCAGGTCAGGAGAGCGGGCTCCCATCTCCAGGTTCCAGTGGCTCCAAAATCACCTGCGCAGGGCGTGGAAGACACGGCCTCGTCCGTCATGGCTCGGCTGCCTGCCCTGCCAGAGCTCTGTGGAGAACTGATCCCAGAAGCTGTTTTTGTTGTGGCCACCTGAGTCAGGTGGAATTTTCCGTTTCTTCAAGAATTTTTGTTTCTTTTTTTTTTTTTTTCTTTTACCATGTAAATATAGACTATGTTAACATACACAGACTCCCAGGATCTTTCTTTTGCTGCCCAGGGTCCGTACGGCATAGGGGAGGAGGGGGAAAAGGATGCTCGCACTCAGCCAGCTGCGCAGGCGTGCAGTGGGCCCGGGGAAATGGCCAGAAACCCCTCGGCCTTTGGTGGTTCTGCTGAAGCCTTTGTGCTGCCCACAGAGCGGCTGGGCAGGGGCCGGAGCTGCGGGGATCCCTGCCAGAGAGGTGCCTGGAGATGGCCACAAGCCCTGGGCCAGGCAGGAAGCGCCAGCCGTGTCCTCCTGCCCGTGTGCTGCCGGCTGCCTTGCTGAGGGCTCCCAGGTGCCTCTGCATGGGGCTGCTCTGGAGCTGCTGTGGGGCTGCGGCGCTGCTGCCGGGCAGCTTGGCCGGGCTGGGGCAGCCCCTGAGGGGCTGGGCCGCTGGCAAGCCGTGGGCAATGGGCTGTCAGAGGCCACAAGCAGCCCCCTGGCAGCCGCCTTGTTCCTGCCAGAGTTGACCTGCAAGACGCATCCTGGGCACTCTGCAACTAACAGCATCAGTGTTGCTGGAAACCCAAATGCAGAGAAATCTCAGACCTTTGGTCTTGTCAGCAAAGCTTAGAATTAAGCACAGGGTTTGATCTGAGACCTTGCAAAGGGCTCCCAAACTTAGGTGCTAGGAGCGAGAATGCGGATTTCCAGTTTATAGCAGCGACACGGGGAGGAAAGTTGAAGTGGAGGAAAGTTTAGAGTTTTCGAGTTCAAGATCTAGGAAAAAATCCAAGTAGTTACAATGGTAAACAAGAAGTTTAGGATGCAGTGCTGTAGGTTTGTGTGTCATAGCATGACTGGCTAAGGAAGCTTACACTGTCAGCATGATGTGGGAACCCAGGAAATTCCTCTGGCTGCCCTGCAGGACTCGAGACCCTGTCAGAGGGCTCAGAGAGCTTGGCACAGAGCCCAAGACCCCTGTGCCTTTGATTTAGCCCTTGGAAAAAACAATCCCCAACCTTGTATGAAGAATGACCAGCCACAAAAGTTGAAGTAGAATGATAGTGAATTTATCCCAGAGTGGAAAACTAGATTTTGAGGGTTTTTAGAATGGGGCTTCAGGGGGCCAGATGGAGCAATCTGGGCACGTCCAGCCTTTCTCCTTCTTCTTGGCCTCCATCTTCTGCTGTGATGTTGGCATTTGAGATTGGTCTAGAGTAGAAGCTCGCTGTCCGACATAGACAATAGGGATTGGAAAGTAATTGTAACTGTTGTACAGGTAGTTTTTAGTAGAAAAAGATAACACCACCCCAGAGGAGGCAGAGTGCCTTAGACTGTCTTGCTGAGCGGACCTCGGCAGGACAGGAGAAAGAATTTTATAGATAAGATACAATCAACAACCTTGAGACTGAGAAATGAAGAGCTCTGACTCCTTCTTCCACCACCGGGCTGGGAAAAGAGACTTTCTAACTTATCTCGCGGTCACTCTGACCAGCTAGACACTCCGAGAGCATGAGTCCGTAAGATGAAATCTTGAAGATTGGGTCCAAAACATAAAAATCCTTGTTGGCCGTGTCTTCTTGGCCAAGAAATCCTTCAAAGCTCTTGTAACTACAAGTCTTGTGGCCCTGTGAGCCATGCGGTGGAGATGTGAGCCCAACTCACCCTTCCTGCCTATGTAGAAGAGAAGAAAAAGCAATGGCATCATCTAAAAAACTCAGAGGTCCGCTCTCTAGCTCGTTCCAAACTCCTTCAACTCCCCAAAAGTGGGATTTAGCTACAAATAGATGACAAGGACTCTCAGGGCTGCCTCTCTGACTCCAGAGCGGCTGCTTTAGAATCTTTCACATAACCCTGTGTAGTCAGGTGCCAGAAATGGATCATTTGAAGAAACTTTCCCAACTGACTTGCATGGAGGCTTGTTTGAAGGGTGTTTGAAGAGAAAGTTTCCCAGAAGAGGTCTGGGCTTTGGCCTAGCTGTGTCCCCTGCTGACTGTGAAGTGTGCCATCAGCTGCAGGGCTATCCCGGCTAAAAAATATCATCGAGTCACTTGGACTTGCTCTTTTTGGCCTATAAAAGCTGGACCCACTTTCGGGGCAAATTTGGAGAGTTCATCTATGGGTGGATGGAACACCTAGGATTTTCCCAGTTGCTGGGAATGGTTCTTAAGGTCCCTGGAGTAAATCGGGGCTTCCCAGCAACTGCGCATCGTCAAGATGACAAAGAATTGTCTTGGTTTGAAGAGAGAGGTGTCTGCTAAGGAAGGCAGAAGTCTTCTCTGGAATGGAAAATGTAAATCCCCTCCCTTCAAATGATTCTCATTTAGAAATTCAAATGCTCTCAGGGAAAGATATGGGGATAGGCCTGAGCCCGCAGAGCAGGGCGGCCTTTGCTTATGGTCTGAGCCCTTCCTAAAGATTCTGTCAGGCTGTCTTAGACACCTGGGGCCAGGGATTCCTTCCAAGCTGGGCCACTTTAGCGGGGCTGGGGCCGGCCCCAGGGCAGGAGGCAGTGTGTGCAAGGGCCCTGGGTGGCACGCTGCAGCACGGTCACCGTGCCATGGAACGGAACCCGGTCTCCAAGGCCCCTTTGTGACACGTGGGAAATAGAAGCTTGCCCGGTGCTGGGAGCAAACAGCGGGGCACAACGGGACAGAGCAGTGCTGTGAGGAGCCCCCACACAGCGCACTCGTTCCCGTCTGACCAGGAGCTTTTCTGCAGCGTTCTTCCTGCAGCTGAGCTCAAGGCCAGAGCACAGGACTCGGTGACCCGTGGCCTTCCAAGCCTTCTATTCTGCAGCTGCCCCCAAGGGCAGAGCGTGGGACTTGGTGCCCTGGAGCTTTCCCAGGGCACCTCTCCTGCAAGTAGCTCCAGCCACAGACATGGAGCAGAGACCCCCGAGAGTGCCCAAGATGGCCTGGGTGGAGGAGGAGGAAGGCGGCCCTGGAGCAGCCCCAGCACGGGAGACTGAAGAGGTGGTGCCCTTCCATCCACCACAGGGGGGTGAGTGGCAGAACTGGGCTGCAGGCCTGGAGCCTGCAGCCAACTTGGCCCCATGCCATGCCATGCCATGCCATGCCATGCCATGCCATGCCATGCCATGCCATGCCATGCCATGCCATGCCATGCCATGCCATGCCATGCAATCCCCTGGGGAAATGCCCACGGACAGGCCGGAAGAGGCGCCAGGCAGACACCCCTCAGCGGCCTCGCTCCATCCCCCTGGGGCATCGCAGGGCTCTCCCTGCCTGGGGAGTGCAGGGCTGGGCTGTGTTCTCCGGCCTCTCCCGCAGCCCCTCAGCTCTGGCTGCGCTCCCTCTTTGCCAGATGAAGCTGTGGAGCGCACACATGAGCAGGAATCCAGCCGTGGCCGCTTCCATCGAACAGCGCAGGTACCTGCAGCCACCCCCACCCGGGCTGGGCCTGCTGTCCCTGCTCAGCCCAGCACCGTGTGTGCAGCACTCCATGCAACATCCGCGGCTTCTTGCCCTTCTCCTACAGCTCGTCTGCCACTTCATCCGGAGCATTCGGCAGGAAGAGACCCGCACCATGGGCACTGGGCTCACAGCTCACTCCGAGCTCCTCAAGCATGAGACCAGTGCCGCCCTGCTGGATTTGCTCCTGGAGAAGGGTGTTGCCAGGCCAGAACAAGTAAGCAGCCTGGGGCCAGGCTTCAGTTCCCCCAGGAGTCACGTGGCTTCCCCAGCCACGCCTGCTGCTCCCTCAGAGCCTTTGAGGCCATGGCAGTGCGCTGGCAAGGAAAGCACTTCTCTGGGGAGCCTGGGGACATTGCTCTCTCTGGCAGCTTTCCAAGTCTCCCCGTGCCTCCCGCAGGTGCCTGCCATGGTGAGGTACATTCACCGATGGCTCCTGGCCAATGATTCTGCCCAGCACAGGCTGGACAAGGCCCTGCTGAAACTCACCAAAGCACAGCCGGCTGACGCAGTCGTGACGCTCCTGCGTGTGGCCCCGTCCTGTGACAGGTATGGGGCCCACCTGCCCAGAGGGCTCAGGCCTCCCAAGCCCATCACCCTGTATCGCCTGGCCCAGGTGTCTGAGCTAGAGAGTTCCAGAACCCTCTGGCTGCTGCCTTTCCCAGCCCTGGCACGTCAGCCCCTTAGCCTGCTGCCATGCTGCCTTGCTGCCCCTCAGGGCCCGTCCTCACACAGCTTGGCTGCCTGGCTGCTGCTGGCAAGGGCCAGTGGGCAGAGGAAGAGCCGGCGCTCAGCCCAGGCCCCTAGGGATGCCCAGGCCACGCTGCTGTGTCTGAGATCCCCCCTGAGACAGAGCTCTAATCCCGCAGAGCTGCCACCTCCATGTGGAAGACCATCATGTGCTCGTCCAGGACCGCGGAGCCAGTGCAGCTGATCCTCCTGGATGTGCTGGGGAGCTGGCCAGAGTACAGCACGTGCACCTCGGATGGGGACAAAACGGCTGTCTTTGCCCTGGCTGTGAGTTTCCGCAACTGGCCTTTGCTGGCCCCAAGGCCGCCTCTCCAGCAGCTCTCCATCCTCCTTCCCCCACTGCATCTGCCTGCCTCAGGCGCTGGCCGGAAACCTGGCCCAGGGCCAGCTTCAGCCCCACCAGGCCCCGTGCTCCCCTGCCAAGGTCTCTCCGGGCCTCTCCCTGCCACGCTCGGGCCCTGCCACACGGACACCTCGGCACTGAGCGCTCTCTCGGGGGGCTTTGTCCTTTGCAGGCGACCGTGGTGATGTGGAAGATCCTCCAAGAGTCCTCTGTCCCACGTGTAGTGAGGCCATATTTCCCCCGCCTTTTTGTTCATCTGCTCTTCCAAGTGTTCTCCAGCACAGAAGAGATGCCAGAGGAGGTCCAAACCTTCTGGAAGGATTGCCTGGAAGAGCACGGTCTTGTCATCAGCCCCAACAGGTGCTCCATCCCACTCCTCCTGTCCCTGCCTGACACGTGGCCTGCAAAGGAGCCAGTGCTGCCAGAGTGACCTGGGCTTTGCTGTGCACACAGGTTTGCAGTGCAGACCCTGAAGTCCCTGCTCTGCCAAAAGCAGTACAAGGATGTGGTGTTGTCAGAGGAAGGCAAGCGTGGCTGGGACACGCTGCTCTGTGCTGACACCCGCCACTATGCCATGGGTCTGCTGGCCAGGTGAGACTCACTTTCTCCCCATTGATCCTGCCATTTGTGCTCTGTGCCCGAGCCGTCCCACACATTCCCCGAGACCCTGGGACACACTGAGGGACAGCTAAGGACACACTGAGGGACGGCCAAGCAGACTGGAAAAGGCTGCGAGGGGAGAGAGCACAGGAGGAGACACCTCCTAAAGGGCCCAGGTCCCCATGCAGAGTGGTGGTAAAAGACCACCAGGCTCTGTAAGCCTGTCCTTGGAGAGATTTGCTCAGCTTCCTGGTCCCTTTTTTGCCCTCCTAGGGAGATGCGCCACGCTTGTCATCGCTTGTGTTCCAGTATTGCACTCCACCTCCTCTGGCTGCTCAGCACACAGGAGCCACACTGGGATCTGCCCGCCCTGGCATTCCTTGTGGAGGTGAGCCGGGTGTCCAGCGCTGCCTGGCTGTGCTGCCTCCCAGCTCTCTGCCCTCTCGTGGCCGCAGACACCTGGGACGGTGCCCGCACCCTGTGCTGCTGCTGCTGCTGCGTCCTGGGCCCAGCCCTGTGCGGCTGCGGGCTCCTGCCGGCCGGCTCCCCCATCACTGGCCTGTGCCTTTCAGGTCCTCGTGTGCCTGGATTCGAGTGAATGTGGCGACAGTGTTGTGAAGGTCTCTTCAAGGTACCTGCAGAGCGAGTGCAGGGAGAGGCGTCGCCTGGCGCTCAGGGCCCTTCTGGAGCTCATTGATGATCCCTCAATGGTGAGAAGGGGGCGGTGGCTGAAGCTGCACTGGGAACGCAGTCGCTTGGCCTGGCCTGGCCTTTGGGCACTGGGGAAGCTGCTCCCAGCTCTCCTGCCTCCTGCTTCAGCTACCCCAGTGCTTCAGGACAGTCCTTTGGCCTCTGGGCCCTGTGGCAGCAGGGTGGGACTTCACAGACTTGTGTTGCGCACAGGCCGAAAGAATGTGGAGCTTGACTGAAAGCCTCATGCGCCTACTGGCCGACAAAGATGCAGAGACAGCTGGGATGACACTCATCACACTCAGCTTTATACTCCTGCACAAACACATGCTGATGTCAACCCCCATTGCCGTGCAGCTGGCTGAGGCACTCCTGCCGCTCTTTGACCACGTAAGGCTCTGTGCCCCCAGCTACAGCCACTGGGTGCTGCCTGGAAACTGTGTGCCCTGTGCATTTCCAGCCCTGTGCCCAGGGCGCCCAGAGGAGCCAATGCTGAGGTGTTTTTTCATTTTTTTTTCGTCTAGGATAATAGCCAGGTACAGCTGCTCTCCATAAAACTCTTCCGAGACATGATGGAGTACTTGGAAGAGAGAGAAAACCCTTTGGAAAGCCCTGTGCAACAGAGCCTGCTTCCACTCTTCTTCCACTGCAATGATGAGAATCAGCATGTGGCAGAGGTGAGGACTCGTGGGCTGCTGCTGTCCGCCTGGCACGGGGCTCGGCTGCCTCCTGCCCTGCGCCTGCTGGACCGCAGCCTCCCGCAGGCCATGGCAGGGGGAGGCGGGTCCCGAGCCCTGGGCTGCGGGGCCATCTCCGCGTCTCTGCTGCTCTCCAGGCTTCTCGGGAAACGCTGCTTTATGCGGTCAAGTTCATCAAGAGGAGGGATCTCAAAAAGCTGCTGAAGGAGCAGAAACTGTGGAAGTTCAGCAAGTGCCTGGTAAGGACGGCCTGGAATCCCCACCTCAGCCAGGAGAAGCCCCCTGAGGGCGGTGCTCAGTGTGCGGGCCGGGCAGCTGTGCCCCTGCGCGCTGCTGCAGCCAGAGGCCGCGCGGGCTCCTCTCCAGGCTCCCGTGGGCCCGAGCCGGGTGCCCATGAAAGCCCGGCCCGGCGGAGCTGCGGGGCAGGGGCGGCACCGCGGCTCCCCGGGCAGCAGCCGGCCCTCTCCCCCTCCCCTCTCGGGAGCCCGGCGCCAGCGGCTGCTGGCCGCGCCTCAGGGCTGTGTGGCCGGGGGAGGCCGGGGCTTGGCGCAGGCAGCGCCCGGCCCAGGGCCTGAGCCCGCGCCAACCCTTCCCTCCTGCCGCTCTCTCCAGCTGGCAGAGGACAGGAGCAGAGCAGCCGAGCACCTGCGCCGAGCCCTGCGCTACCTGGAGAGCCCACAGGAGCCCCTGCGAGAGGCGGCCATCAGCTTCATGGGTGAGTTACGAGCCCGGGCTCCCTTCCCCGGCCCGCCGCAGCTCGGCCCCGGCCCCGCCTGCTGCCCCGGCAGCGGCAGCCGCGCCCGGCGCCGTGGAGCCCCGCCTGGCCTGGGCATTGCTGCTGCCGCCCTCTGACAGCCGTGTCCTGGGGCGACAGCGTGCCGCATGGGCTGAGCTGAGCCCTGCCGGGCCGGCAGCCCGTGTGGCCACAGCGCCGCAGCGGCGCTGGCAGGGAGCTGTGCCGCTGGGGCCATGACAGGCTCTGTGTTCACAGGCATGGCCGGGCGGCACCTGAGGGGGCAGCAGCAAGAGCTGCAGCTGATCTGCGCTGGTGAGTGAGGGCAGCGGGCTGACAGCGGGGGCTGCCGGGGGGAGCTGCAAGCCCTGCCCCGGCTGCGGAGGGCTCTGCTCCCGTGGGCAGAGCACACGGAGATTTCAGGGCCACGCAGGCCATTCGTGGCCAGCAGCTTCGGGCTGATCCCCTTGCTCCCTTCTCCCTCCTGGCCATGGCAAGAGCCGGCTGTTGTGGCCCTGGCAGGGGGCTCTTCCTCGGCTCCCTGCAGCTCCAGCTTCTGACCGTGCCTCTGTTCCTCTCTCTCGCAGCCCTTGAAGACAAAACGAACGACGTCAGCCTCGCCGTCGGAAGCCTGGCAATTCAAACGCTGTGCATCGTCAGGTCAGGAGAGCGGGCTCCCATCTCCAGGTTCCAGTGGCTCCAAAATCACCTGCGCAGGGCGTGGAAGACACGGCCTCCTCGTCCGTCATGGCTCGGCTGCCTGCCCTGCCAGAGCTCTGTGGAGGATTGATCCCAGAAGCTCTTTTCGCTGGGGCCCCCTGAGTCAAGTTTTATTTTGTTTTTCTTCAAGAATTTTATTTTATTTATTTTTTTTCTTTTTCCATGTAAATACAGATTATGTTAACATACACAGACTCCCAGGATCTTTCTTTTGCTGCCCAGGGTCCGTACGGCATAGGGGAGGAGGGGGAAAAGGATGCTCGCACTCAGCCAGCTGCGCAGGCGTGCAGTGGGCCCGGGGAAATGGCCAGAAACCCCTCGGCCTTTGGTGGTTCTGCTGAAGCCTTTGTGCTGCCCACAGAGCGGCTGGGCAGGGGCCGGAGCTGCGGGGATCCCTGCCAGAGAGGTGCCTGGAGATGGCCACAAGCCCTGGGCCAGGCAGGAAGCGCCAGCCGTGTCCTCCTGCCCGTGTGCTGCCGGCTGCCTTGCTGAGGGCTCCCAGGTGCCTCTGCATGGGGCTGCTCTGGAGCTGCTGTGGGGCTGCGGCGCTGCTGCTGGGCAGCTTGGCCGGGCTGGGGCAGCCCCTGAGGGGCTGGGCCGCTGGCAAGCCGTGGGCAATGGGCTGTCAGAGGCCACAAGCAGCCCCCTGGCAGCCGCCTTGTTCCTGCCAGAGTTGACCTGCAAGACGCATCCTGGGCACTCTGCAACTAACAGCATCAGTGTTGTTGGAAACCCAAATGCAGAGAAATCTCAGACCTTTGGTCTTGTCAGCAAAGCTTAGAATTAAGCACAGGGTTTGATCTGAGACCTTGCAAAGGGCTCCCAAACTTAGGTGATAGAAGCGAGAATGCGGATTTCTAGTTTATAGCAGCGACACGGGGAGGAAAGTTGAAGTGGAGGAAAGTTTAGAGTTTTCGAGTTCAAGATCTAGGAAAAAATCCAAGTAGTTACAATGGTAAACAAGAAGTTTAGGATGCAGTGCTGTAGATTTGTGTGTCATAGCATGACTGGCTAATGAAGCTTACACTGTCAGCATGATGTGGGAACCCAGGAAATTCCTCTGACTGCCCTGCAGGACTCGAGACCCTGTCAGAGGGCTCAGAGAGCTTGGCACAGAGCCCAAGACCCCTGTGCCTTTGATTTAGCCCTTGGAAAAAACAATCCCCAACCTTGTATGAAGAATGACCAGCCACAAAAGTTGAAGTAGAATGATAGTGAATTTATCCCAGAGTGGAAAACTAGATTTTGAGGGTTTTTAGAATGGGGCTTCAGGGGGCCAGATGGAGCAATCTGGGCACGTCCAGCCTTTCTCCTTCTTCTTGGCCTCCATCTTCTGCTGTGATGTTGGCATTTGAGATTGGTCTAGAGTAGAAGCTCGCTGTCCGACATAGACGATAGGGATTGGAAAGTAATTGTAACTGTTGTACAGGTAGTTTTTAGTAGAAAAAGATAACACCACCCCAGAGGAGGCAGAGTGCCTTAGACTGTCTTGCTGAGCGGACCTCGGCAGGACAGGAGAAAGAATTTTATAGATAAGATACAATCAACAACCTTGAGACTGAGAAATGAAGAGCTCGGACTCCTTCTTCCACCACCGGGCTGGGAAAAGAGACTTTCTAACTTATCTCGCGGTCACTCTGACCAGCTAGACACTCCGAGAGCATGAGTCCGTAAGATGAAATCTTGAAGATTGGGTCCAAAACATAAAAATCCTTGTTGGCCGTGTCTTCTTGGCCAAGAAATCCTTCAAAGCTCTTGTAACTACAAGTCTTGCGGCCCTGTGAGCCATGCGGTGGAGATGTGAGCCCAACTCACCCTTCCTGCCTATGTAGAAGAGAAGAAAAAGCAATGGCATCATCTAAAAAACTCAGAGGTCCGCTCTCTAGCTCGTTCCAAACTCCTTCAACTCCCCAAAAGTGGGATTTAGCTACAAATAGATGACAAGGACTCTCAGGGCTGCCTCTCTGACTCCAGAGCGGCTGCTTTAGAATCTTTCACATAACCCTGTGTAGTCAGGTGCCAGAAATGGATCATTTGAAGAAACTTTCCCAACTGACTTGCATGGAGGCTTGTTTGAAGGGTGTTTGAAGAGAAAGTTTCCCAGAAGAGGTCTGGGCTTTGGCCTAGCTGTGTCCCCTGCTGACTGTGAAGTGTGCCATCAGCTACAGGGCTATCCCGGCTAAAAAATATCATCGAGTCACTTGGACTTGCTCTTTTTGGCCTATAAAAGCTGGACCCACTTTCGGGGCAAATTTGGAGAGTTCATCTATGGGTGGATGGAACACCTAGGATTTTCCCAGTTGCTGGGAATGGTTCTTAAGGTCCCTGGAGTAAATCGGGGCTTCCCAGCAACTGCGCATCGTCAAGATGACAAAGAATTGTCTTGGTTTGAAGAGAGAGGTGTCTGCTAAGGAAGGCAGAAGTCTTCTCTGGAATGGAAAATGTAAATCCCCTCCCTTCAAATGATTCTCATTTAGAAATTCAAATGCTCTCAGGGAAAGATATGGGGATAGGCCTGAGCCCGCAGAGCAGGGCGGCCTTTGCTTATGGTCTGAGCCCTTCCTAAAGATTCTGTCAGGCTGTCTTAGACACCTGGGGCCAGGGATTCCTTCCAAGCTGGGCCACTTTAGCGGGGCTGGGGCGGGCCCCAGGGCAGGAGGCAGTGTGTGCAAGGGCCCTGGGTGGCACGCTGCAGCACGGTCACCGTGCCATGGAACGGAACCCGGTCTCCAAGGCCCCTTTGTGACACGTGGGAAATAGAAGCTTGCCCGGTGCTGGGAGCAAACAGCGGGGCACAACGGGACAGAGCAGTGCTGTGAGGAGCCCCCACACAGCGCACTCGTTCCCGTCTGACCAGGAGCTTTTCTGCAGCGTTCTTCCTGCAGCTGAGCTCAAGGCCAGAGCACAGGACTCGGTGACCCGTGGCCTTCCAAGCCTTCTATTCTGCAGCTGCCCCCAAGGGCAGAGCGTGGGACTTGGTGCCCTGGAGCTTTCCCAGGGCACCTCTCCTGCAAGTAGCTCCAGCCACAGACATGGAGCAGAGACCCCCGAGAGTGCCCAAGATGGCCTGGGTGGAGGAGGAGGAAGGCGGCCCTGGAGCAGCCCCAGCACAGGAGACTGAAGAGGTGGTGCCCTTCCATCCACCACAGGGGGGTGAGTGGCAGAACTGGGCTGCAGGCCTGGAGCCTGCAGCCAACTTGGCCCCATGCCATGCCATGCCATGCCATGCCATGCCATGCCATGCAATCCCCTGGGGAAATGCCCACGGACAGGCCAGAAGAGGCGCCAGGCAGACACCCCTCAGCGGCCTCGCTCCATCCCCCTGGGGCATCGCAGGGCTCTCCCTGCCTGGGGAGTGCAGGGCTGGGCTGTGTTCTCCGGCCTCTCCCGCAGCCCCTCAGCTCTGGCTGCGCTCCCTCTTTGCCAGATGAAGCTGTGGAGCGCACACATGAGCAGGAATCCAGCCGTGGCCGCTTCCATCGAACAGCGCAGGTACCTGCAGCCACCCCCACCCGGGCTGGGCCTGCTGTCCCTGCTCAGCCCAGCACCGTGTGTGCAGCACTCCATGCAACATCCGCGGCTTCTTGCCCTTCTCCTACAGCTCGTCTGCCACTTCATCCGGAGCATTCAGCAGGAAGAGACCCGCACCATGGGCACTGGGCTCACAGCTCACTCCGAGCTCCTCAAGCATGAGACCAGTGCCGCCCTGCTGGATTTGCTCCTGGAGAAGGGTGTTGCCAGGCCAGAACAAGTAAGCAGCCTGGGGCCAGGCTTCAGTTCCCCCAGGAGTCACGTGGCTTCCCCAGCCACGCCTGCTGCTCCCTCAGAGCCTTTGAGGCCATGGCAGTGCGCTGGCAAGGAAAGCACTTCTCTGGGGAGCCTGGGGACATTGCTCTCTCTGGCAGCTTTCCAAGTCTCCCCGTGCCTCCCGCAGGTGCCTGCCATGGTGAGGTACATTCACCGATGGCTCCTGGCCAATGATTCTGCCCAGCACAGGCTGGACAAGGCCCTGCTGAAACTCACCAAAGCACAGCCGGCTGACGCAGTCGTGACGCTCCTGCGTGTGGCCCCGTCCTGTGACAGGTATGGGGCCCACCTGCCCAGAGGGCTCAGGCCTCCCAAGCCCATCACCCTGTATCGCCTGGCCCAGGTGTCTGAGCTAGAGAGTTCCAGAACCCTCTGGCTGCTGCCTTTCCCAGCCCTGGCACGTCAGCCCCTTAGCCTGCTGCCATGCTGCCTTGCTGCCCCTCAGGGCCCGTCCTCACACAGCTTGGCTGCCTGGCTGCTGCTGGCAAGGGCCAGTGGGCAGAGGAAGAGCCGGCGCTCAGCCCAGGCCCCTAGGGATGCCCAGGCCACGCTGCTGTGTCTGAGATCCCCCCTGAGACAGAGCTCTAATCCCGCAGAGCTGCCACCTCCATGTGGAAGACCATCATGTGCTCGTCCAGGACCGCGGAGCCAGTGCAGCTGATCCTCCTGGATGTGCTGGGGAGCTGGCCAGAGTACAGCACGTGCACCTCGGATGGGGACAAAACGGCTGTCTTTGCCCTGGCTGTGAGTTTCCGCAACTGGCCTTTGCTGGCCCCAAGGCCGCCTCTCCAGCAGCTCTCCATCCTCCTTCCCCCACTGCATCTGCCTGCCTCAGGCGCTGGCCGGAAACCTGGCCCAGGGCCAGCTTCAGCCCCACCAGGCCCCGTGCTCCCCTGCCAAGGTCTCTCCGGGCCTCTCCCTGCCACGCTCGGGCCCTGCCACACGGACACCTCGGCACTGAGCGCTCTCTCGGGGGGCTTTGTCCTTTGCAGGCGACCGTGGTGATGTGGAAGATCCTCCAAGAGTCCTCTGTCCCACGTGTAGTGAGGCCATATTTCCCCCGCCTTTTTGTTCATCTGCTCTTCCAAGTGTTCTCCAGCACAGAAGAGATGCCAGAGGAGGTCCAAACCTTCTGGAAGGATTGCCTGGAAGAGCACGGTCTTGTCATCAGCCCCAACAGGTGCTCCATCCCACTCCTCCTGTCCCTGCCTGACACGTGGCCTGCAAAGGAGCCAGTGCTGCCAGAGTGACCTGGGCTTTGCTGTGCACACAGGTTTGCAGTGCAGACCCTGAAGTCCCTGCTCTGCCAAAAGCAGTACAAGGATGTGGTGTTGTCAGTGGAAGGCAAGCGTGGCTGGGACACGCTGCTCTGTGCTGACACCCGCCACTATGCCATGGGTCTGCTGGCCAGGTGAGACTCACTTTCTCCCCATTGATCCTGCCATTTGTGCTCTGTGCCCGAGCCGTCCCACACATTCCCCGAGACCCTGGGACACACTGAGGGACAGCTAAGGACACACTGAGGGACGGCCAAGCAGACTGGAAAAGGCTGCGAGGGGAGAGAGCACAGGAGGAGACACCTCCTAAAGGGCCCAGGTCCCCATGCAGAGTGGTGGTAAAAGACCACCAGGCTCTGTAAGCCTGTCCTTGGAGAGATTTGCTCAGCTTCCTGGTCCCTTTTTTGCCCTCCTAGGGAGATGCGCCACGCTTGTCATCGCTTGTGTTCCAGTATTGCACTCCACCTCCTCTGGCTGCTCAGCACACAGGAGCCACACTGGGATCTGCCCGCCCTGGCATTCCTTGTGGAGGTGAGCCGGGTGTCCAGCGCTGCCTGGCTGTGCTGCCTCCCAGCTCTCTGCCCTCTCGTGGCCGCAGACACCTGGGACGGTGCCCGCACCCTGTGCTGCTGCTGCTGCTGCGTCCTGGGCCCAGCCCTGTGCGGCTGCGGGCTCCTGCCGGCCGGCTCCCCCATCACTGGCCTGTGCCTTTCAGGTCCTCGTGTGCCTGGATTCTAGTGAATGTGGCGACAGTGTTGTGAAGGTCTCTTCAAGGTACCTGCAGAGCGAGTGCAGGGAGAGGCGTCGCCTGGCGCTCAGGGCCCTTCTGGAGCTCATTGATGATCCCTCAATGGTGAGAAGGGGGCGGTGGCTGAAGCTGCACTGGGAACGCAGTCGCTTGGCCTGGCCTGGCCTTTGGGCACTGGGGAAGCTGCTCCCAGCTCTCCTGCCTCCTGCTTCAGCTACCCCAGTGCTTCAGGACAGTCCTTTGGCCTCTGGGCCCTGTGGCAGCAGGGTGGGACTTCACAGACTTGTGTTGCGCACAGGCCGAAAGAATGTGGAGCTTGACTGAAAGCCTCATGCGCCTACTGGCCGACAAAGATGCAGAGACAGCTGGGATGACACTCATCACACTCAGCTTTATACTCCTGCACAAACACATGCTGATGTCAACCCCCATTGCCGTGCAGCTGGCTGAGGCACTCCTGCCGCTCTTTGACCACGTAAGGCTCTGTGCCCCCAGCTACAGCCACTGGGTGCTGCCTGGAAACTGTGTGCCCTGTGCATTTCCAGCCCTGTGCCCAGGGCGCCCAGAGGAGCCAATGCTGAGGTGTTTTTTCATTTTTTTTTCGTCTAGGATAATAGCCAGGTACAGCTGCTCTCCATAAAACTCTTCCGAGACATGATGGAGTACTTGGAAGAGAGAGAAAACCCTTTGGAAAGCCCTGTGCAACAGAGCCTGCTTCCACTCTTCTTCCACTGCAATGATGAGAATCAGCATGTGGCAGAGGTGAGGACTCGTGGGCTGCTGCTGTCCGCCTGGCACGGGGCTCGGCTGCCTCCTGCCCTGCGCCTGCTGGACCGCAGCCTCCCGCAGGCCATGGCAGGGGGAGGCGGGTCCCGAGCCCTGGGCTGCGGGGCCATCTCCGCGTCTCTGCTGCTCTCCAGGCTTCTCGGGAAACGCTGCTTTATGCGGTCAAGTTCATCAAGAGGAGGGATCTCAAAAAGCTGCTGAAGGAGCAGAAACTGTGGAAGTTCAGCAAGTGCCTGGTAAGGACGGCCTGGAATCCCCACCTCAGCCAGGAGAAGCCCCCTGAGGGCGGTGCTCAGTGTGCGGGCCGGGCAGCTGTGCCCCTGCGCGCTGCTGCAGCCAGAGGCCGCGCGGGCTCCTCTCCAGGCTCCCGTGGGCCCGAGCCGGGTGCCCATGAAAGCCCGGCCCGGCGGAGCTGCGGGGCAGGGGCGGCACCGCGGCTCCCCGGGCAGCAGCCGGCCCTCTCCCCCTCCCCTCTCGGGAGCCCGGCGCCAGCGGCTGCTGGCCGCGCCTCAGGGCTGTGTGGCCGGGGGAGGCCGGGGCTTGGCGCAGGCAGCGCCCGGCCCAGGGCCTGAGCCCGCGCCAACCCTTCCCTCCTGCCGCTCTCTCCAGCTGGCAGAGGACAGGAGCAGAGCAGCCGAGCACCTGCGCCGAGCCCTGCGCTACCTGGAGAGCCCACAGGAGCCCCTGCGAGAGGCGGCCATCAGCTTCATGGGTGAGTTACGAGCCCGGGCTCCCTTCCCCGGCCCGCCGCAGCTCGGCCCCGGCCCCGCCTGCTGCCCCGGCAGCGGCAGCCGCGCCCGGCGCCGTGGAGCCCCGCCTGGCCTGGGCATTGCTGCTGCCGCCCTCTGACAGCCGTGTCCTGGGGCGACAGCGTGCCGCATGGGCTGAGCTGAGCCCTGCCGGGCCGGCAGCCCGTGTGGCCACAGCGCCGCAGCGGCGCTGGCAGGGAGCTGTGCCGCTGGGGCCATGACAGGCTCTGTGTTCACAGGCATGGCCGGGCGGCACCTGAGGGGGCAGCAGCAAGAGCTGCAGCTGATCTGCGCTGGTGAGTGAGGGCAGCGGGCTGACAGCGGGGGCTGCCGGGGGGAGCTGCAAGCCCTGCCCCGGCTGCGGAGGGCTCTGCTCCCGTGGGCAGAGCACACGGAGATTTCAGGGCCACGCGGGCCATTCGTGGCCAGCAGCTTCGGGCTGATCCCCTTGCTCCCTTCTCCCTCCTGGCCATGGCAAGAGCCGGCTGTTGTGGCCCTGGCAGGGGGCTCTTCCTCGGCTCCCTGCAGCTCCAGCTTCTGACCGTGCCTCTGTTCCTCTCTCTCGCAGCCCTTGAAGACAAAACGAACGACGTCAGCCTCGCCGTCGGAAGCCTGGCAATTCAAACGCTGTGCATCGTCAGGTCAGGAGAGCGGGCTCCCATCTCCAGGTTCCAGTGGCTCCAAAATCACCTGCGCAGGGCGTGGAAGACACGGCCTCCTCGTCCGTCATGGCTCGGCTGCCTGCCCTGCCAGAGCTCTGTGGAGGATTGATCCCAGAAGCTCTTTTCGCTGGGGCCCCCTGAGTCAAGTTTTATTTTGTTTTTCTTCAAGAATTTTATTTTATTTATTTTTTTTCTTTTTCCATGTAAATACAGATTATGTTAACATACACAGACTCCCAGGATCTTTCTTTTGCTGCCCAGGGTCCGTACGGCATAGGGGAGGAGGGGGAAAAGGATGCTCGCACTCAGCCAGCTGCGCAGGCGTGCAGTGGGCCCGGGGAAATGGCCAGAAACCCCTCGGCCTTTGGTGGTTCTGCTGAAGCCTTTGTGCTGCCCACAGAGCGGCTGGGCAGGGGCCGGAGCTGCGGGGATCCCTGCCAGAGAGGTGCCTGGAGATGGCCACAAGCCCTGGGCCAGGCAGGAAGCGCCAGCCGTGTCCTCCTGCCCGTGTGCTGCCGGCTGCCTTGCTGAGGGCTCCCAGGTGCCTCTGCATGGGGCTGCTCTGGAGCTGCTGTGGGGCTGCGGCGCTGCTGCCGGGCAGCTTGGCCGGGCTGGGGCAGCCCCTGAGGGGCTGGGCCGCTGGCAAGCCGTGGGCAATGGGCTGTCAGAGGCCACAAGCAGCCCCCTGGCAGCCGCCTTGTTCCTGCCAGAGTTGACCTGCAAGACGCATCCTGGGCACTCTGCAACTAACAGCATCAGTGTTGCTGGAAACCCAAATGCAGAGAAATCTCAGACCTTTGGTCTTGTCAGCAAAGCTTAGAATTAAGCACAGGGTTTGATCTGAGACCTTGCAAAGGGCTCCCAAACTTAGGTGCTAGGAGCGAGAATGCGGATTTCCAGTTTATAGCAGCGACACGGGGAGGAAAGTTGAAGTGGAGGAAAGTTTAGAGTTTTCGAGTTCAAGATCTAGGAAAAAATCCAAGTAGTTACAATGGTAAACAAGAAGTTTAGGATGCAGTGCTGTAGGTTTGTGTGTCATAGCATGACTGGCTAAGGAAGCTTACACTGTCAGCATGATGTGGGAACCCAGGAAATTCCTCTGGCTGCCCTGCAGGACTTGAGACCCTGTCAGAGGGCTCAGAGAGCTTGGCACAGAGCCCAAGACCCCTGTGCCTTTGATTTAGCCCTTGGAAAAAACAATCCCCAACCTTGTATGAAGAATGACCAGCCACAAAAGTTGAAGTAGAATGATAGTGAATTTATCCCAGAGTGGAAAACTAGATTTTGAGGGTTTTTAGAATGGGGCTTCAGGGGGCCAGATGGAGCAATCTGGGCACGTCCAGCCTTTCTCCTTCTTCTTGGCCTCCATCTTCTGCTGTGATGTTGGCATTTGAGATTGGTCTAGAGTAGAAGCTCGCTGTCCGACATAGACGATAGGGATTGGAAAGTAATTGTAACTGTTGTACAGGTAGTTTTTAGTAGAAAAAGATAACACCACCCCAGAGGAGGCAGAGTGCCTTAGACTGTCTTGCTGAGCGGACCTCGGCAGGACAGGAGAAAGAATTTTATAGATAAGATACAATCAACAACCTTGAGACTGAGAA
Organism: Zonotrichia albicollis; assembly: GCF_047830755.1. Lineage (NCBI taxonomy): Eukaryota > Metazoa > Chordata > Aves > Passeriformes > Passerellidae > Zonotrichia > Zonotrichia albicollis. Next base: position 4,133,882 of record NC_133850.1, read on the forward strand.
ATGAAGAGCTCTGACTCCTTCTTCCACCACCGGGCTGGGAAAAGAGACTTTCTAACTTATCTCGCGGTCACTCTGACCAGCTAGACACTCCGAGAGCATGAGTCCGTAAGATGAAATCTTGAAGATTGGGTCCAAAACATAAAAATCCTTGTTGGCCGTGTCTTCTTGGCCAAGAAATCCTTCAAAGCTCTTGTAACTACAAGTCTTGCGGCCCTGTGAGCCATGCGGTGGAGATGTGAGCCCAACTCACCCTTCCTGCCTATGTAGAAGAGAAGAAAAAGCAATGGCATCATCTAAAAAACTCAGAGGTCCGCTCTCTAGCTCGTTCCAAACTCCTTCAACTCCCCAAAAGTGGGATTTAGCTACAAATAGATGACAAGGACTCTCAGGGCTGCCTCTCTGACTCCAGAGCGGCTGCTTTAGAATCTTTCACATAACCCTGTGTAGTCAGGTGCCAGAAATGGATCATTTGAAGAAACTTTCCCAACTGACTTGCATGGAGGCTTGTTTGAAGGGTGTTTGAAGAGAAAGTTTCCCAGAAGAGGTCTGGGCTTTGGCCTAGCTGTGTCCCCTGCTGACTGTGAAGTGTGCCATCAGCTGCAGGGCTATCCCGGCTAAAAAATATCATCGAGTCACTTGGACTTGCTCTTTTTGGCCTATAAAAGCTGGACCCACTTTCGGGGCAAATTTGGAGAGTTCATCTATGGGTGGATGGAACACCTAGGATTTTCCCAGTTGCTGGGAATGGTTCTTAAGGTCCCTGGAGTAAATCGGGGCTTCCCAGCAACTGCGCATCGTCAAGATGACAAAGAATTGTCTTGGTTTGAAGAGAGAGGTGTCTGCTAAGGAAGGCAGAAGTCTTCTCTGGAATGGAAAATGTAAATCCCCTCCCTTCAAATGATTCTCATTTAGAAATTCAAATGCTCTCAGGGAAAGATATGGGGATAGGCCTGAGCCCGCAGAGCAGGGCGGCCTTTGCTTATGGTCTGAGCCCTTCCTAAAGATTCTGTCAGGCTGTCTTAGACACCTGGGGCCAGGGATTCCTTCCAAGCTGGGCCACTTTAGCGGGGCTGGGGCGGGCCCCAGGGCAGGAGGCAGTGTGTGCAAGGGCCCTGGGTGGCACGCTGCAGCACGGTCACCGTGCCATGGAACGGAACCCGGTCTCCAAGGCCCCTTTGTGACACGTGGGAAATAGAAGCTTGCCCAGCGCTGGGAGCAAGCAGCGGGGCACAACGGGACAGAGCAGTGCTGTGAGGAGCTCCCACACAGCGCACTCGTTCCCGTCTGACCAGGAGCTTTTCTGCAGCGTTCTTCCTGCAGCTGAGCTCAAGGCCAGAGCACAGGACTCGGTGACCCGTGGCCTTCCAAGCCTTCTATTCTGCAGCTGCCCCCAAGGGCAGAGCGTGGGACTTGGTGCCCTGGAGCTTTCCCAGGGCACCTCTCCTGCAAGTAGCTCCAGCCACAGACATGGAGCAGAGACCCCCGAGAGTGCCCAAGATGGCCTGGGTGGAGGAGGAGGAAGGCGGCCCTGGAGCAGCCCCAGCACGGGAGACTGAAGAGGTGGTGCCCTTCCATCCACCACAGGGGGGTGAGTGGCAGAACTGGGCTGCAGGCCTGGAGCCTGCAGCCAACTTGGCCCCATGCCATGCCATGCCATGCCATGCCATGCCATGCCATGCCATGCCATGCCATGCCATGCCATGCCATGCAATCCCCTGGGGAAATGCCCACGGACAGGCCGGAAGAGGCGCCAGGCAGACACCCCTCAGCGGCCTCGCTCCATCCCCCTGGGGCATCGCAGGGCTCTCCCTGCCTGGGGAGTGCAGGGCTGGGCTGTGTTCTCCGGCCTCTCCCGCAGCCCCTCAGCTCTGGCTGCGCTCCCTCTTTGCCAGATGAAGCTGTGGAGCGCACACATGAGCAGGAATCCAGCCGTGGCCGCTTCCATCGAACAGCGCAGGTACCTGCAGCCACCCCCACCCGGGCTGGGCCTGCTGTCCCTGCTCAGCCCAGCACCGTGTGTGCAGCACTCCATGCAACATCCGCGGCTTCTTGCCCTTCTCCTACAGCTCGTCTGCCACTTCATCCGGAGCATTCGGCAGGAAGAGACCCGCACCATGGGCACTGGGCTCACAGCTCACTCCGAGCTCCTCAAGCATGAGACCAGTGCCGCCCTGCTGGATTTGCTCCTGGAGAAGGGTGTTGCCAGGCCAGAACAAGTAAGCAGCCTGGGGCCAGGCTTCAGTTCCCCCAGGAGTCACGTGGCTTCCCCAGCCACGCCTGCTGCTCCCTCAGAGCCTTTGAGGCCATGGCAGTGCGCTGGCAAGGAAAGCACTTCTCTGGGGAGCCTGGGGACATTGCTCTCTCTGGCAGCTTTCCAAGTCTCCCCGTGCCTCCCGCAGGTGCCTGCCATGGTGAGGTACATTCACCGATGGCTCCTGGCCAATGATTCTGCCCAGCACAGGCTGGACAAGGCCCTGCTGAAACTCACCAAAGCACAGCCGGCTGACGCAGTCGTGACGCTCCTGCGTGTGGCCCCGTCCTGTGACAGGTATGGGGCCCACCTGCCCAGAGGGCTCAGGCCTCCCAAGCCCATCACCCTGTATCGCCTGGCCCAGGTGTCTGAGCTAGAGAGTTCCAGAACCCTCTGGCTGCTGCCTTTCCCAGCCCTGGCACGTCAGCCCCTTAGCCTGCTGCCATGCTGCCTTGCTGCCCCTCAGGGCCCGTCCTCACACAGCTTGGCTGCCTGGCTGCTGCTGGCAAGGGCCAGTGGGCAGAGGAAGAGCCGGCGCTCAGCCCAGGCCCCTAGGGATGCCCAGGCCACGCTGCTGTGTCTGAGATCCCCCCTGAGACAGAGCTCTAATCCCGCAGAGCTGCCACCTCCATGTGGAAGACCATCATGTGCTCGTCCAGGACCGCGGAGCCAGTGCAGCTGATCCTCCTGGATGTGCTGGGGAGCTGGCCAGAGTACAGCACGTGCACCTCGGATGGGGACAAAACGGCTGTCTTTGCCCTGGCTGTGAGTTTCCGCAACTGGCCTTTGCTGGCCCCAAGGCCGCCTCTCCAGCAGCTCTCCATCCTCCTTCCCCCACTGCATCTGCCTGCCTCAGGCGCTGGCCGGAAACCTGGCCCAGGGCCAGCTTCAGCCCCACCAGGCCCCGTGCTCCCCTGCCAAGGTCTCTCCGGGCCTCTCCCTGCCACGCTCGGGCCCTGCCACACGGACACCTCGGCACTGAGCGCTCTCTCGGGGGGCTTTGTCCTTTGCAGGCGACCGTGGTGATGTGGAAGATCCTCCAAGAGTCCTCTGTCCCACGTGTAGTGAGGCCATATTTCCCCCGCCTTTTTGTTCATCTGCTCTTCCAAGTGTTCTCCAGCACAGAAGAGATGCCAGAGGAGGTCCAAACCTTCTGGAAGGATTGCCTGGAAGAGCACGGTCTTGTCATCAGCCCCAACAGGTGCTCCATCCCACTCCTCCTGTCCCTGCCTGACACGTGGCCTGCAAAGGAGCCAGTGCTGCCAGAGTGACCTGGGCTTTGCTGTGCACACAGGTTTGCAGTGCAGACCCTGAAGTCCCTGCTCTGCCAAAAGCAGTACAAGGATGTGGTGTTGTCAGTGGAAGGCAAGCGTGGCTGGGACACGCTGCTCTGTGCTGACACCCGCCACTATGCCATGGGTCTGCTGGCCAGGTGAGACTCACTTTCTCCCCATTGATCCTGCCATTTGTGCTCTGTGCCCGAGCCGTCCCACACATTCCCCGAGACCCTGGGACACACTGAGGGACAGCTAAGGACACACTGAGGGACGGCCAAGCAGACTGGAAAAGGCTGCGAGGGGAGAGAGCACAGGAGGAGACACCTCCTAAAGGGCCCAGGTCCCCATGCAGAGTGGTGGTAAAAGACCACCAGGCTCTGTAAGCCTGTCCTTGGAGAGATTTGCTCAGCTTCCTGGTCCCTTTTTTGCCCTCCTAGGGAGATGCGCCACGCTTGTCATCGCTTGTGTTCCAGTATTGCACTCCACCTCCTCTGGCTGCTCAGCACACAGGAGCCACACTGGGATCTGCCCGCCCTGGCATTCCTTGTGGAGGTGAGCCGGGTGTCCAGCGCTGCCTGGCTGTGCTGCCTCCCAGCTCTCTGCCCTCTCGTGGCCGCAGACACCTGGGACGGTGCCCGCACCCTGTGCTGCTGCTGCTGCTGCGTCCTGGGCCCAGCCCTGTGCGGCTGCGGGCTCCTGCCGGCCGGCTCCCCCATCACTGGCCTGTGCCTTTCAGGTCCTCGTGTGCCTGGATTCGAGTGAATGTGGCGACAGTGTTGTGAAGGTCTCTTCAAGGTACCTGCAGAGCGAGTGCAGGGAGAGGCGTCGCCTGGCGCTCAGGGCCCTTCTGGAGCTCATTGATGATCCCTCAATGGTGAGAAGGGGGCGGTGGCTGAAGCTGCACTGGGAACGCAGTCGCTTGGCCTGGCCTGGCCTTTGGGCACTGGGGAAGCTGCTCCCAGCTCTCCTGCCTCCTGCTTCAGCTACCCCAGTGCTTCAGGACAGTCCTTTGGCCTCTGGGCCCTGTGGCAGCAGGGTGGGACTTCACAGACTTGTGTTGCGCACAGGCCGAAAGAATGTGGAGCTTGACTGAAAGCCTCATGCGCCTACTGGCCGACAAAGATGCAGAGACAGCTGGGATGACACTCATCACACTCAGCTTTATACTCCTGCACAAACACATGCTGATGTCAACCCCCATTGCCGTGCAGCTGGCTGAGGCACTCCTGCCGCTCTTTGACCACGTAAGGCTCTGTGCCCCCAGCTACAGCCACTGGGTGCTGCCTGGAAACTGTGTGCCCTGTGCATTTCCAGCCCTGTGCCCAGGGCGCCCAGAGGAGCCAATGCTGAGGTGTTTTTTCATTTTTTTTTCGTCTAGGATAATAGCCAGGTACAGCTGCTCTCCATAAAACACTTCCGAGACATGATGGAGTACTTGGAAGAGAGAGAAAACCCTTTGGAAAGCCCTGTGCAACAGAGCCTGCTTCCACTCTTCTTCCACTGCAATGATGAGAATCAGCATGTGGCAGAGGTGAGGACTCGTGGGCTGCTGCTGTCCGCCTGGCACGGGGCTCGGCTGCCTCCTGCCCTGCGCCTGCTGGACCGCAGCCTCCCGCAGGCCATGGCAGGGGGAGGCGGGTCCCGAGCCCTGGGCTGCGGGGCCATCTCCGCGTCTCTGCTGCTCTCCAGGCTTCTCGGGAAACGCTGCTTTATGCGGTCAAGTTCATCAAGAGGAGGGATCTCAAAAAGCTGCTGAAGGAGCAGAAACTGTGGAAGTTCAGCAAGTGCCTGGTAAGGACGGCCTGGAATCCCCACCTCAGCCAGGAGAAGCCCCCTGAGGGCGGTGCTCAGTGTGCGGGCCGGGCAGCTGTGCCCCTGCGCGCTGCTGCAGCCAGAGGCCGCGCGGGCTCCTCTCCAGGCTCCCGTGGGCCCGAGCCGGGTGCCCATGAAAGCCCGGCCCGGCGGAGCTGCGGGGCAGGGGCGGCACCGCGGCTCCCCGGGCAGCAGCCGGCCCTCTCCCCCTCCCCTCTCGGGAGCCCGGCGCCAGCGGCTGCTGGCCGCGCCTCAGGGCTGTGTGGCCGGGGGAGGCCGGGGCTTGGCGCAGGCAGCGCCCGGCCCAGGGCCTGAGCCCGCGCCAACCCTTCCCTCCTGCCGCTCTCTCCAGCTGGCAGAGGACAGGAGCAGAGCAGCCGAGCACCTGCGCCGAGCCCTGCGCTACCTGGAGAGCCCACAGGAGCCCCTGCGAGAGGCGGCCATCAGCTTCATGGGTGAGTTACGAGCCCGGGCTCCCTTCCCCGGCCCGCCGCAGCTCGGCCCCGGCCCCGCCTGCTGCCCCGGCAGCGGCAGCCGCGCCCGGCGCCGTGGAGCCCCGCCTGGCCTGGGCATTGCTGCTGCCGCCCTCTGACAGCCGTGTCCTGGGGCGACAGCGTGCCGCATGGGCTGAGCTGAGCCCTGCCGGGCCGGCAGCCCGTGTGGCCACAGCGCCGCAGCGGCGCTGGCAGGGAGCTGTGCCGCTGGGGCCATGACAGGCTCTGTGTTCACAGGCATGGCCGGGCGGCACCTGAGGGGGCAGCAGCAAGAGCTGCAGCTGATCTGCGCTGGTGAGTGAGGGCAGCGGGCTGACAGCGGGGGCTGCCGGGGGGAGCTGCAAGCCCTGCCCCGGCTGCGGAGGGCTCTGCTCCCGTGGGCAGAGCACACGGAGATTTCAGGGCCACGCGGGCCATTCGTGGCCAGCAGCTTCGGGCTGATCCCCTTGCTCCCTTCTCCCTCCTGGCCATGGCAAGAGCCGGCTGTTGTGGCCCTGGCAGGGGGCTCTTCCTCGGCTCCCTGCAGCTCCAGCTTCTGACCGTGCCTCTGTTCCTCTCTCTCGCAGCCCTTGAAGACAAAACGAACGACGTCAGCCTCGCCGTCGGAAGCCTGGCAATTCAAACGCTGTGCATCGTCAGGTCAGGAGAGCGGGCTCCCATCTCCAGGTTCCAGTGGCTCCAAAATCACCTGCGCAGGGCGTGGAAGACACGGCCTCCTCGTCCGTCATGGCTCGGCTGCCTGCCCTGCCAGAGCTCTGTGGAGGATTGATCCCAGAAGCTCTTTTCGCTGGGGCCCCCTGAGTCAAGTTTTATTTTGTTTTTCTTCAAGAATTTTATTTTATTTATTTTTTTTCTTTTTCCATGTAAATACAGATTATGTTAACATACACAGACTCCCAGGATCTTTCTTTTGCTGCCCAGGGTCCGTACGGCATAGGGGAGGAGGGGGAAAAGGATGCTCGCACTCAGCCAGCTGCGCAGGCGTGCAGTGGGCCCGGGGAAATGGCCAGAAACCCCTCGGCCTTTGGTGGTTCTGCTGAAGCCTTTGTGCTGCCCACAGAGCGGCTGGGCAGGGGCCGGAGCTGCGGGGATCCCTGCCAGAGAGGTGCCTGGAGATGGCCACAAGCCCTGGGCCAGGCAGGAAGCGCCAGCCGTGTCCTCCTGCCCGTGTGCTGCCGGCTGCCTTGCTGAGGGCTCCCAGGTGCCTCTGCATGGGGCTGCTCTGGAGCTGCTGTGGGGCTGCGGCGCTGCTGCCGGGCAGCTTGGCCGGGCTGGGGCAGCCCCTGAGGGGCTGGGCCGCTGGCAAGCCGTGGGCAATGGGCTGTCAGAGGCCACAAGCAGCCCCCTGGCAGCCGCCTTGTTCCTGCCAGAGTTGACCTGCAAGACGCATCCTGGGCGCTCTGCAACTAACAGCATCAGTGTTGTTGGAAACCCAAATGCAGAGAAATCTCAGACCTTTGGTCTTGCCAGCAAAGCTTAGAATTAAGCACAGGGTTTGATCTGAGACCTTGCAAAGGGCTCCCAAACTTAGGTGATAGAAGCGAGAATGCGGATTTCTAGTTTATAGCAGCGACACGGGGAGGAAAGTTGAAGTGGAGGAAAGTTTAGAGTTTTCGAGTTCAAGATCTAGGAAAAAATCCAAGTAGTTACAATGGTAAACAAGAAGTTTAGGATGCAGTGCTGTAGGTTTGTGTGTCATAGCATGACTGGCTAAGGAAGCTTACACTGTCAGCATGATGTGGTTACCCAGGAAATTCCTCTGACTGCCCTGCAGGACTCGAGACCCTGTCAGAGGGCTCAGAGAGCTTGGCACAGAGCCCAAGACCCCTGTGCCTTTGATTTAGCCCTTGGAAAAAACAATCCCCAACCTTGTATGAAGAATGACCAGCCACAAAAGTTGAAGTAGAATGATAGTGAATTTATCCCAGAGTGGAAAACTAGATTTTGAGGGTTTTTAGAATGGGGCTTCAGGGGGCCAGATGGAGCAATCTGGGCACGTCCAGCCTTTCTCCTTCTTCTTGGCCTCCATCTTCTGCTGTGATGTTGGCATTTGAGATTGGTCTAGAGTAGAAGCTCGCTGTCCGACATAGACGATAGGGATTGGAAAGTAATTGTAACTGTTGTACAGGTAGTTTTTAGTAGAAAAAGATAACACCACCCCAGAGGAGGCAGAGTGCCTTAGACTGTCTTGCTGAGCGGACCTCGGCAGGACAGGAGAAAGAATTTTATAGATAAGATACAATCAACAACCTTGAGACTGAGAAATGAAGAGCTCTGACTCCTTCTTCCACCACCGGGCTGGGAAAAGAGACTTTCTAACTTATCTCGCGGTCACTCTGACCAGCTAGACACTCCGAGAGCATGAGTCCGTAAGATGAAATCTTGAAGATTGGGTCCAAAACATAAAAATCCTTGTTGGCCGTGTCTTCTTGGCCAAGAAATCCTTCAAAGCTCTTGTAACTACAAGTCTTGCGGCCCTGTGAGCCATGCGGTGGAGATGTGAGCCCAACTCACCCTTCCTGCCTATGTAGAAGAGAAGAAAAAGCAATGGCATCATCTAAAAAACTCAGAGGTCCGCTCTCTAGCTCGTTCCAAACTCCTTCAACTCCCCAAAAGTGGGATTTAGCTACAAATAGATGACAAGGACTCTCAGGGCTGCCTCTCTGACTCCAGAGCGGCTGCTTTAGAATCTTTCACATAACCCTGTGTAGTCAGGTGCCAGAAATGGATCATTTGAAGAAACTTTCCCAACTGACTTGCATGGAGGCTTGTTTGAAGGGTGTTTGAAGAGAAAGTTTCCCAGAAGAGGTCTGGGCTTTGGCCTAGCTGTGTCCCCTGCTGACTGTGAAGTGTGCCATCAGCTGCAGGGCTATCCCGGCTAAAAAATATCATCGAGTCACTTGGACTTGCTCTTTTTGGCCTATAAAAGCTGGACCCACTTTCGGGGCAAATTTGGAGAGTTCATCTATGGGTGGATGGAACACCTAGGATTTTCCCAGTTGCTGGGAATGGTTCTTAAGGTCCCTGGAGTAAATCGGGGCTTCCCAGCAACTGCGCATCGTCAAGATGACAAAGAATTGTCTTGGTTTGAAGAGAGAGGTGTCTGCTAAGGAAGGCAGAAGTCTTCTCTGGAATGGAAAATGTAAATCCCCTCCCTTCAAATGATTCTCATTTAGAAATTCAAATGCTCTCAGGGAAAGATATGGGGATAGGCCTGAGCCCGCAGAGCAGGGCGGCCTTTGCTTATGGTCTGAGCCCTTCCTAAAGATTCTGTCAGGCTGTCTTAGACACCTGGGGCCAGGGATTCCTTCCAAGCTGGGCCACTTTAGCGGGGCTGGGGCCGGCCCCAGGGCAGGAGGCAGTGTGTGCAAGGGCCCTGGGTGGCACGCTGCAGCACGGTCACCGTGCCATGGAACGGAACCCGGTCTCCAAGGCCCCTTTGTGACACGTGGGAAATAGAAGCTTGCCCAGCGCTGGGAGCAAGCAGCGGGGCACAACGGGACAGAGCAGTGCTGTGAGGAGCTCCCACACAGCGCACTCGTTCCCGTCTGACCAGGAGCTTTTCTGCAGCGTTCTTCCTGCAGCTGAGCTCAAGGCCAGAGCACAGGACTCGGTGACCCGTGGCCTTCCAAGCCTTCTATTCTGCAGCTGCCCCCAAGGGCAGAGCGTGGGACTTGGTGCCCTGGAGCTTTCCCAGGGCACCTCTCCTGCAAGTAGCTCCAGCCACAGACATGGAGCAGAGACCCCCGAGAGTGCCCAAGATGGCCTGGGTGGAGGAGGAGGAAGGCGGCCCTGGAGCAGCCCCAGCACGGGAGACTGAAGAGGTGGTGCCCTTCCATCCACCACAGGGGGGTGAGTGGCAGAACTGGGCTGCAGGCCTGGAGCCTGCAGCCAACTTGGCCCCATGCCATGCCATGCCATGCCATGCCATGCCATGCCATGCCATGCCATGCCATGCCATGCCATGCCATGCCATGCCATGCCATGCAATCCCCTGGGGAAATGCCCACGGACAGGCCGGAAGAGGCGCCAGGCAGACACCCCTCAGCGGCCTCGCTCCATCCCCCTGGGGCATCGCAGGGCTCTCCCTGCCTGGGGAGTGCAGGGCTGGGCTGTGTTCTCCGGCCTCTCCCGCAGCCCCTCAGCTCTGGCTGCGCTCCCTCTTTGCCAGATGAAGCTGTGGAGCGCACACATGAGCAGGAATCCAGCCGTGGCCGCTTCCATCGAACAGCGCAGGTACCTGCAGCCACCCCCACCCGGGCTGGGCCTGCTGTCCCTGCTCAGCCCAGCACCGTGTGTGCAGCACTCCATGCAACATCCGCGGCTTCTTGCCCTTCTCCTACAGCTCGTCTGCCACTTCATCCGGAGCATTCAGCAGGAAGAGACCCGCACCATGGGCACTGGGCTCACAGCTCACTCCGAGCTCCTCAAGCATGAGACCAGTGCCGCCCTGCTGGATTTGCTCCTGGAGAAGGGTGTTGCCAGGCCAGAACAAGTAAGCAGCCTGGGGCCAGGCTTCAGTTCCCCCAGGAGTCACGTGGCTTCCCCAGCCACGCCTGCTGCTCCCTCAGAGCCTTTGAGGCCATGGCAGTGCGCTGGCAAGGAAAGCACTTCTCTGGGGAGCCTGGGGACATTGCTCTCTCTGGCAGCTTTCCAAGTCTCCCCGTGCCTCCCGCAGGTGCCTGCCATGGTGAGGTACATTCACCGATGGCTCCTGGCCAATGATTCTGCCCAGCACAGGCTGGACAAGGCCCTGCTGAAACTCACCAAAGCACAGCCGGCTGACGCAGTCGTGACGCTCCTGCGTGTGGCCCCGTCCTGTGACAGGTATGGGGCCCACCTGCCCAGAGGGCTCAGGCCTCCCAAGCCCATCACCCTGTATCGCCTGGCCCAGGTGTCTGAGCTAGAGAGTTCCAGAACCCTCTGGCTGCTGCCTTTCCCAGCCCTGGCACGTCAGCCCCTTAGCCTGCTGCCATGCTGCCTTGCTGCCCCTCAGGGCCCGTCCTCACACAGCTTGGCTGCCTGGCTGCTGCTGGCAAGGGCCAGTGGGCAGAGGAAGAGCCGGCGCTCAGCCCAGGCCCCTAGGGATGCCCAGGCCACGCTGCTGTGTCTGAGATCCCCCCTGAGACAGAGCTCTAATCCCGCAGAGCTGCCACCTCCATGTGGAAGACCATCATGTGCTCGTCCAGGACCGCGGAGCCAGTGCAGCTGATCCTCCTGGATGTGCTGGGGAGCTGGCCAGAGTACAGCACGTGCACCTCGGATGGGGACAAAACGGCTGTCTTTGCCCTGGCTGTGAGTTTCCGCAACTGGCCTTTGCTGGCCCCAAGGCCGCCTCTCCAGCAGCTCTCCATCCTCCTTCCCCCACTGCATCTGCCTGCCTCAGGCGCTGGCCGGAAACCTGGCCCAGGGCCAGCTTCAGCCCCACCAGGCCCCGTGCTCCCCTGCCAAGGTCTCTCCGGGCCTCTCCCTGCCACGCTCGGGCCCTGCCACACGGACACCTCGGCACTGAGCGCTCTCTCGGGGGGCTTTGTCCTTTGCAGGCGACCGTGGTGATGTGGAAGATCCTCCAAGAGTCCTCTGTCCCACGTGTAGTGAGGCTATATTTCCCCCGCCTTTTTGTTCATCTGCTCTTCCAAGTGTTCTCCAGCACAGAAGAGATGCCAGAGGAGGTCCAAACCTTCTGGAAGGATTGCCTGGAAGAGCACGGTCTTGTCATCAGCCCCAACAGGTGCTCCATCCCACTCCTCCTGTCCCTGCCTGACACGTGGCCTGCAAAGGAGCCAGTGCTGCCAGAGTGACCTGGGCTTTGCTGTGCACACAGGTTTGCAGTGCAGACCCTGAAGTCCCTGCTCTGCCAAAAGCAGTACAAGGATGTGGTGTTGTCAGTGGAAGGCAAGCGTGGCTGGGACACGCTGCTCTGTGCTGACACCCGCCACTATGCCATGGGTCTGCTGGCCAGGTGAGACTCACTTTCTCCCCATTGATCCTGCCATTTGTGCTCTGTGCCCGAGCCGTCCCACACATTCCCCGAGACCCTGGGACACACTGAGGGACAGCTAAGGACACACTGAGGGACGGCCAAGCAGACTGGAAAAGGCTGCGAGGGGAGAGAGCACAGGAGGAGACACCTCCTAAAGGGCCCAGGTCCCCATGCAGAGTGGTGGTAAAAGACCACCAGGCTCTGTAAGCCTGTCCTTGGAGAGATTTGCTCAGCTTCCTGGTCCCTTTTTTGCCCTCCTAGGGAGATGCGCCACGCTTGTCATCGCTTGTGTTCCAGTATTGCACTCCACCTCCTCTGGCTGCTCAGCACACAGGAGCCACACTGGGATCTGCCCGCCCTGGCATTCCTTGTGGAGGTGAGCCGGGTGTCCAGCGCTGCCTGGCTGTGCTGCCTCCCAGCTCTCTGCCCTCTCGTGGCCGCAGACACCTGGGACGGTGCCCGCACCCTGTGCTGCTGCTGCTGCTGCGTCCTGGGCCCAGCCCTGTGCGGCTGCGGGCTCCTGCCGGCCGGCTCCCCCATCACTGGCCTGTGCCTTTCAGGTCCTCGTGTGCCTGGATTCGAGTGAATGTGGCGACAGTGTTGTGAAGGTCTCTTCAAGGTACCTGCAGAGCGAGTGCAGGGAGAGGCGTCGCCTGGCGCTCAGGGCCCTTCTGGAGCTCATTGATGATCCCTCAATGGTGAGAAGGGGGCGGTGGCTGAAGCTGCACTGGGAACGCAGTCGCTTGGCCTGGCCTGGCCTTTGGGCACTGGGGAAGCTGCTCCCAGCTCTCCTGCCTCCTGCTTCAGCTACCCCAGTGCTTCAGGACAGTCCTTTGGCCTCTGGGCCCTGTGGCAGCAGGGTGGGACTTCACAGACTTGTGTTGCGCACAGGCCGAAAGAATGTGGAGCTTGACTGAAAGCCTCATGCGCCTACTGGCCGACAAAGATGCAGAGACAGCTGGGATGACACTCATCACACTCAGCTTTATACTCCTGCACAAACACATGCTGATGTCAACCCCCATTGCCGTGCAGCTGGCTGAGGCACTCCTGCCGCTCTTTGACCACGTAAGGCTCTGTGCCCCCAGCTACAGCCACTGGGTGCTGCCTGGAAACTGTGTGCCCTGTGCATTTCCAGCCCTGTGCCCAGGGCGCCCAGAGGAGCCAATGCTGAGGTGTTTTTTCATTTTTTTTTCGTCTAGGATAATAGCCAGGTACAGCTGCTCTCCATAAAACACTTCCGAGACATGATGGAGTACTTGGAAGAGAGAGAAAACCCTTTGGAAAGCCCTGTGCAACAGAGCCTGCTTCCACTCTTCTTCCACTGCAATGATGAGAATCAGCATGTGGCAGAGGTGAGGACTCGTGGGCTGCTGCTGTCCGCCTGGCACGGGGCTCGGCTGCCTCCTGCCCTGCGCCTGCTGGACCGCAGCCTCCCGCAGGCCATGGCAGGGGGAGGCGGGTCCCGAGCCCTGGGCTGCGGGGCCATCTCCGCGTCTCTGCTGCTCTCCAGGCTTCTCGGGAAACGCTGCTTTATGCGGTCAAGTTCATCAAGAGGAGGGATCTCAAAAAGCTGCTGAAGGAGCAGAAACTGTGGAAGTTCAGCAAGTGCCTGGTAAGGACGGCCTGGAATCCCCACCTCAGCCAGGAGAAGCCCCCTGAGGGCGGTGCTCAGTGTGCGGGCCGGGCAGCTGTGCCCCTGCGCGCTGCTGCAGCCAGAGGCCGCGCGGGCTCCTCTCCAGGCTCCCGTGGGCCCGAGCCGGGTGCCCATGAAAGCCCGGCCCGGCGGAGCTGCGGGGCAGGGGCGGCACCGCGGCTCCCCGGGCAGCAGCCGGCCCTCTCCCCCTCCCCTCTCGGGAGCCCGGCGCCAGCGGCTGCTGGCCGCGCCTCAGGGCTGTGTGGCCGGGGGAGGCCGGGGCTTGGCGCAGGCAGCGCCCGGCCCAGGGCCTGAGCCCGCGCCAACCCTTCCCTCCTGCCGCTCTCTCCAGCTGGCAGAGGACAGGAGCAGAGCAGCCGAGCACCTGCGCCGAGCCCTGCGCTACCTGGAGAGCCCACAGGAGCCCCTGCGAGAGGCGGCCATCAGCTTCATGGGTGAGTTACGAGCCCGGGCTCCCTTCCCCGGCCCGCCGCAGCTCGGCCCCGGCCCCGCCTGCTGCCCCGGCAGCGGCAGCCGCGCCCGGCGCCGTGGAGCCCCGCCTGGCCTGGGCATTGCTGCTGCCGCCCTCTGACAGCCGTGTCCTGGGGCGACAGCGTGCCGCATGGGCTGAGCTGAGCCCTGCCGGGCCGGCAGCCCGTGTGGCCACAGCGCCGCAGCGGCGCTGGCAGGGAGCTGTGCCGCTGGGGCCATGACAGGCTCTGTGTTCACAGGCATGGCCGGGCGGCACCTGAGGGGGCAGCAGCAAGAGCTGCAGCTGATCTGCGCTGGTGAGTGAGGGCAGCGGGCTGACAGCGGGGGCTGCCGGGGGGAGCTGCAAGCCCTGCCCCGGCTGCGGAGGGCTCTGCTCCCGTGGGCAGAGCACACGGAGATTTCAGGGCCACGCGGGCCATTCGTGGCCAGCAGCTTCGGGCTGATCCCCTTGCTCCCTTCTCCCTCCTGGCCATGGCAAGAGCCGGCTGTTGTGGCCCTGGCAGGGGGCTCTTCCTCGGCTCCCTGCAGCTCCAGCTTCTGACCGTGCCTCTGTTCCTCTCTCTCGCAGCCCTTGAAGACAAAACGAACGACGTCAGCCTCGCCGTCGGAAGCCTGGCAATTCAAACGCTGTGCATCGTCAGGTCAGGAGAGCGGGCTCCCATCTCCAGGTTCCAGTGGCTCCAAAATCACCTGCGCAGGGCGTGGAAGACACGGCCTCCTCGTCCGTCATGGCTCGGCTGCCTGCCCTGCCAGAGCTCTGTGGAGGATTGATCCCAGAAGCTCTTTTCGCTGGGGCCCCCTGAGTCAAGTTTTATTTTGTTTTTCTTCAAGAATTTTATTTTATTTATTTTTTTTCTTTTTCCATGTAAATACAGATTATGTTAACATACACAGACTCCCAGGATCTTTCTTTTGCTGCCCAGGGTCCGTACGGCATAGGGGAGGAGGGGGAAAAGGATGCTCGCACTCAGCCAGCTGCGCAGGCGTGCAGTGGGCCCGGGGAAATGGCCAGAAACCCCTCGGCCTTTGGTGGTTCTGCTGAAGCCTTTGTGCTGCCCACAGAGCGGCTGGGCAGGGGCCGGAGCTGCGGGGATCCCTGCCAGAGAGGTGCCTGGAGATGGCCACAAGCCCTGGGCCAGGCAGGAAGCGCCAGCCGTGTCCTCCTGCCCGTGTGCTGCCGGCTGCCTTGCTGAGGGCTCCCAGGTGCCTCTGCATGGGGCTGCTCTGGAGCTGCTGTGGGGCTGCGGCGCTGCTGCCGGGCAGCTTGGCCGGGCTGGGGCAGCCCCTGAGGGGCTGGGCCGCTGGCAAGCCGTGGGCAATGGGCTGTCAGAGGCCACAAGCAGCCCCCTGGCAGCCGCCTTGTTCCTGCCAGAGTTGACCTGCAAGACGCATCCTGGGCACTCTGCAACTAACAGCATCAGTGTTGCTGGAAACCCAAATGCAGAGAAATCTCAGACCTTTGGTCTTGTCAGCAAAGCTTAGAATTAAGCACAGGGTTTGATCTGAGACCTTGCAAAGGGCTCCCAAACTTAGGTGCTAGGAGCGAGAATGCGGATTTCCAGTTTATAGCAGCGACACGGGGAGGAAAGTTGAAGTGGAGGAAAGTTTAGAGTTTTCGAGTTCAAGATCTAGGAAAAAATCCAAGTAGTTACAATGGTAAACAAGAAGTTTAGGATGCAGTGCTGTAGGTTTGTGTGTCATAGCATGACTGGCTAAGGAAGCTTACACTGTCAGCATGATGTGGGAACCCAGGAAATTCCTCTGGCTGCCCTGCAGGACTCGAGACCCTGTCAGAGGGCTCAGAGAGCTTGGCACAGAGCCCAAGACCCCTGTGCCTTTGATTTAGCCCTTGGAAAAAACAATCCCCAACCTTGTATGAAGAATGACCAGCCACAAAAGTTGAAGTAGAATGATAGTGAATTTATCCCAGAGTGGAAAACTAGATTTTGAGGGTTTTTAGAATGGGGCTTCAGGGGGCCAGATGGAGCAATCTGGGCACGTCCAGCCTTTCTCCTTCTTCTTGGCCTCCATCTTCTGCTGTGATGTTGGCATTTGAGATTGGTCTAGAGTAGAAGCTCGCTGTCCGACATAGACAATAGGGATTGGAAAGTAATTGTAACTGTTGTACAGGTAGTTTTTAGTAGAAAAAGATAACACCACCCCAGAGGAGGCAGAGTGCCTTAGACTGTCTTGCTGAGCGGACCTCGGCAGGACAGGAGAAAGAATTTTATAGATAAGATACAATCAACAACCTTGAGACTGAGAAATGAAGAGCTCTGACTCCTTCTTCCACCACCGGGCTGGGAAAAGAGACTTTCTAACTTATCTCGCGGTCACTCTGACCAGCTAGACACTCCGAGAGCATGAGTCCGTAAGATGAAATCTTGAAGATTGGGTCCAAAACATAAAAATCCTTGTTGGCCGTGTCTTCTTGGCCAAGAAATCCTTCAAAGCTCTTGTAACTACAAGTCTTGTGGCCCTGTGAGCCATGCGGTGGAGATGTGAGCCCAACTCACCCTTCCTGCCTATGTAGAAGAGAAGAAAAAGCAATGGCATCATCTAAAAAACTCAGAGGTCCGCTCTCTAGCTCGTTCCAAACTCCTTCAACTCCCCAAAAGTGGGATTTAGCTACAAATAGATGACAAGGACTCTCAGGGCTGCCTCTCTGACTCCAGAGCGGCTGCTTTAGAATCTTTCACATAACCCTGTGTAGTCAGGTGCCAGAAATGGATCATTTGAAGAAACTTTCCCAACTGACTTGCATGGAGGCTTGTTTGAAGGGTGTTTGAAGAGAAAGTTTCCCAGAAGAGGTCTGGGCTTTGGCCTAGCTGTGTCCCCTGCTGACTGTGAAGTGTGCCATCAGCTGCAGGGCTATCCCGGCTAAAAAATATCATCGAGTCACTTGGACTTGCTCTTTTTGGCCTATAAAAGCTGGACCCACTTTCGGGGCAAATTTGGAGAGTTCATCTATGGGTGGATGGAACACCTAGGATTTTCCCAGTTGCTGGGAATGGTTCTTAAGGTCCCTGGAGTAAATCGGGGCTTCCCAGCAACTGCGCATCGTCAAGATGACAAAGAATTGTCTTGGTTTGAAGAGAGAGGTGTCTGCTAAGGAAGGCAGAAGTCTTCTCTGGAATGGAAAATGTAAATCCCCTCCCTTCAAATGATTCTCATTTAGAAATTCAAATGCTCTCAGGGAAAGATATGGGGATAGGCCTGAGCCCGCAGAGCAGGGCGGCCTTTGCTTATGGTCTGAGCCCTTCCTAAAGATTCTGTCAGGCTGTCTTAGACACCTGGGGCCAGGGATTCCTTCCAAGCTGGGCCACTTTAGCGGGGCTGGGGCCGGCCCCAGGGCAGGAGGCAGTGTGTGCAAGGGCCCTGGGTGGCACGCTGCAGCACGGTCACCGTGCCATGGAACGGAACCCGGTCTCCAAGGCCCCTTTGTGACACGTGGGAAATAGAAGCTTGCCCAGCGCTGGGAGCAAGCAGCGGGGCACAACGGGACAGAGCAGTGCTGTGAGGAGCTCCCACACAGCGCACTCGTTCCCGTCTGACCAGGAGCTTTTCTGCAGCGTTCTTCCTGCAGCTGAGCTCAAGGCCAGAGCACAGGACTCGGTGACCCGTGGCCTTCCAAGCCTTCTATTCTGCAGCTGCCCCCAAGGGCAGAGCGTGGGACTTGGTGCCCTGGAGCTTTCCCAGGGCACCTCTCCTGCAAGTAGCTCCAGCCACAGACATGGAGCAGAGACCCCCGAGAGTGCCCAAGATGGCCTGGGTGGAGGAGGAGGAAGGCGGCCCTGGAGCAGCCCCAGCACGGGAGACTGAAGAGGTGGTGCCCTTCCATCCACCACAGGGGGGTGAGTGGCAGAACTGGGCTGCAGGCCTGGAGCCTGCAGCCAACTTGGCCCCATGCCATGCCATGCCATGCCATGCCATGCCATGCCATGCCATGCCATGCCATGCCATGCCATGCCATGCCATGCCATGCCATGCAATCCCCTGGGGAAATGCCCACGGACAGGCCGGAAGAGGCGCCAGGCAGACACCCCTCAGCGGCCTCGCTCCATCCCCCTGGGGCATCGCAGGGCTCTCCCTGCCTGGGGAGTGCAGGGCTGGGCTGTGTTCTCCGGCCTCTCCCGCAGCCCCTCAGCTCTGGCTGCGCTCCCTCTTTGCCAGATGAAGCTGTGGAGCGCACACATGAGCAGGAATCCAGCCGTGGCCGCTTCCATCGAACAGCGCAGGTACCTGCAGCCACCCCCACCCGGGCTGGGCCTGCTGTCCCTGCTCAGCCCAGCACCGTGTGTGCAGCACTCCATGCAACATCCGCGGCTTCTTGCCCTTCTCCTACAGCTCGTCTGCCACTTCATCCGGAGCATTCAGCAGGAAGAGACCCGCACCATGGGCACTGGGCTCACAGCTCACTCCGAGCTCCTCAAGCATGAGACCAGTGCCGCCCTGCTGGATTTGCTCCTGGAGAAGGGTGTTGCCAGGCCAGAACAAGTAAGCAGCCTGGGGCCAGGCTTCAGTTCCCCCAGGAGTCACGTGGCTTCCCCAGCCACGCCTGCTGCTCCCTCAGAGCCTTTGAGGCCATGGCAGTGCGCTGGCAAGGAAAGCACTTCTCTGGGGAGCCTGGGGACATTGCTCTCTCTGGCAGCTTTCCAAGTCTCCCCGTGCCTCCCGCAGGTGCCTGCCATGGTGAGGTACATTCACCGATGGCTCCTGGCCAATGATTCTGCCCAGCACAGGCTGGACAAGGCCCTGCTGAAACTCACCAAAGCACAGCCGGCTGACGCAGTCGTGACGCTCCTGCGTGTGGCCCCGTCCTGTGACAGGTATGGGGCCCACCTGCCCAGAGGGCTCAGGCCTCCCAAGCCCATCACCCTGTATCGCCTGGCCCAGGTGTCTGAGCTAGAGAGTTCCAGAACCCTCTGGCTGCTGCCTTTCCCAGCCCTGGCACGTCAGCCCCTTAGCCTGCTGCCATGCTGCCTTGCTGCCCCTCAGGGCCCGTCCTCACACAGCTTGGCTGCCTGGCTGCTGCTGGCAAGGGCCAGTGGGCAGAGGAAGAGCCGGCGCTCAGCCCAGGCCCCTAGGGATGCCCAGGCCACGCTGCTGTGTCTGAGATCCCCCCTGAGACAGAGCTCTAATCCCGCAGAGCTGCCACCTCCATGTGGAAGACCATCATGTGCTCGTCCAGGACCGCGGAGCCAGTGCAGCTGATCCTCCTGGATGTGCTGGGGAGCTGGCCAGAGTACAGCACGTGCACCTCGGATGGGGACAAAACGGCTGTCTTTGCCCTGGCTGTGAGTTTCCGCAACTGGCCTTTGCTGGCCCCAAGGCCGCCTCTCCAGCAGCTCTCCATCCTCCTTCCCCCACTGCATCTGCCTGCCTCAGGCGCTGGCCGGAAACCTGGCCCAGGGCCAGCTTCAGCCCCACCAGGCCCCGTGCTCCCCTGCCAAGGTCTCTCCGGGCCTCTCCCTGCCACGCTCGGGCCCTGCCACACGGACACCTCGGCACTGAGCGCTCTCTCGGGGGGCTTTGTCCTTTGCAGGCGACCGTGGTGATGTGGAAGATCCTCCAAGAGTCCTCTGTCCCACGTGTAGTGAGGCCATATTTCCCCCGCCTTTTTGTTCATCTGCTCTTCCAAGTGTTCTCCAGCACAGAAGAGATGCCAGAGGAGGTCCAAACCTTCTGGAAGGATTGCCTGGAAGAGCACGGTCTTGTCATCAGCCCCAACAGGTGCTCCATCCCACTCCTCCTGTCCCTGCCTGACACGTGGCCTGCAAAGGAGCCAGTGCTGCCAGAGTGACCTGGGCTTTGCTGTGCACACAGGTTTGCAGTGCAGACCCTGAAGTCCCTGCTCTGCCAAAAGCAGTACAAGGATGTGGTGTTGTCAGTGGAAGGCAAGCGTGGCTGGGACACGCTGCTCTGTGCTGACACCCGCCACTATGCCATGGGTCTGCTGGCCAGGTGAGACTCACTTTCTCCCCATTGATCCTGCCATTTGTGCTCTGTGCCCGAGCCGTCCCACACATTCCCCGAGACCCTGGGACACACTGAGGGACAGCTAAGGACACACTGAGGGACGGCCAAGCAGACTGGAAAAGGCTGCGAGGGGAGAGAGCACAGGAGGAGACACCTCCTAAAGGGCCCAGGTCCCCATGCAGAGTGGTGGTAAAAGACCACCAGGCTCTGTAAGCCTGTCCTTGGAGAGATTTGCTCAGCTTCCTGGTCCCTTTTTTGCCCTCCTAGGGAGATGCGCCACGCTTGTCATCGCTTGTGTTCCAGTATTGCACTCCACCTCCTCTGGCTGCTCAGCACACAGGAGCCACACTGGGATCTGCCCGCCCTGGCATTCCTTGTGGAGGTGAGCCGGGTGTCCAGCGCTGCCTGGCTGTGCTGCCTCCCAGCTCTCTGCCCTCTCATGGCCGCAGACACCTGGGACGGTGCCCGCACCCTGTGCTGCTGCTGCTGCTGCTGCTGCGTCCTGGGCCCAGCCCTGTGCGGCTGCGGGCTCCTGCCGGCCGGCTCCCCCATCACTGGCCTGTGCCTTTCAGGTCCTCGTGTGCCTGGATTCGAGTGAATGTGGCGACAGTGTTGTGAAGGTCTCTTCAAGGTACCTGCAGAGCGAGTGCAGGGAGAGGCGTCGCCTGGCGCTCAGGGCCCTTCTGGAGCTCATTGATGATCCCTCAATGGTGAGAAGGGGGCGGTGGCTGAAGCTGCACTGGGAACGCAGTCGCTTGGCCTGGCCTGGCCTTTGGGCACTGGGGAAGCTGCTCCCAGCTCTCCTGCCTCCTGCTTCAGCTACCCCAGTGCTTCAGGACAGTCCTTTGGCCTCTGGGCCCTGTGGCAGCAGGGTGGGACTTCACAGACTTGTGTTGCGCACAGGCCGAAAGAATGTGGAGCTTGACTGAAAGCCTCATGCGCCTACTGGCCGACAAAGATGCAGAGACAGCTGGGATGACACTCATCACACTCAGCTTTATACTCCTGCACAAACACATGCTGATGTCAACCCCCATTGCCGTGCAGCTGGCTGAGGCACTCCTGCCGCTCTTTGACCACGTAAGGCTCTGTGCCCCCAGCTACAGCCACTGGGTGCTGCCTGGAAACTGTGTGCCCTGTGCATTTCCAGCCCTGTGCCCAGGGCGCCCAGAGGAGCCAATGCTGAGGTGTTTTTTCATTTTTTTTTCGTCTAGGATAATAGCCAGGTACAGCTGCTCTCCATAAAACTCTTCCGAGACATGATGGAGTACTTGGAAGAGAGAGAAAACCCTTTGGAAAGCCCTGTGCAACAGAGCCTGCTTCCACTCTTCTTCCACTGCAATGATGAGAATCAGCATGTGGCAGAGGTGAGGATTCGTGGGCTGCTGCTGTCCGCCTGGCACGGGGCTCGGCTGCCTCCTGCCCTGCGCCTGCTGGACCGCAGCCTCCCGCAGGCCATGGCAGGGGGAGGCGGGTCCCGAGCCCTGGGCTGCGGGGCCATCTCCGCGTCTCTGCTGCTCTCCAGGCTTCTCGGGAAACGCTGCTTTATGCGGTCAAGTTCATCAAGAGGAGGGATCTCAAAAAGCTGCTGAAGGAGCAGAAACTGTGGAAGTTCAGCAAGTGCCTGGTAAGGACGGCCTGGAATCCCCACCTCAGCCAGGAGAAGGCCCCTGAGGGCGGTGCTCAGTGTGCGGGCCGGGCAGCTGTGCCCCTGCGCGCTGCTGCAGCCAGAGGCCGCGCGGGCTCCTCTCCAGGCTCCCGTGGGCCCGAGCCGGGTGCCCATGAAAGCCCGGCCCGGCGGAGCTGCGGGGCAGGGGCGGCACCGCGGCTCCCCGGGCAGCAGCCGGCCCTCTCCCCCTCCCCTCTCGGGAGCCCGGCGCCAGCGGCTGCTGGCCGCGCCTCAGGGCTGTGTGGCCGGGGGAGGCCGGGGCTTGGCGCAGGCAGCGCCCGGCCCAGGGCCTGAGCCCGCGCCAACCCTTCCCTCCTGCCGCTCTCTCCAGCTGGCAGAGGACAGGAGCAGAGCAGCCGAGCACCTGCGCCGAGCCCTGCGCTACCTGGAGAGCCCACAGGAGCCCCTGCGAGAGGCGGCCATCAGCTTCATGGGTGAGTTACGAGCCCGGGCTCCCTTCCCCGGCCCGCCGCAGCTCGGCCCCGGCCCCGCCTGCTGCCCCGGCAGCGGCAGCCGCGCCCGGCGCCGTGAAGCCCCGCCTGGCCTGGGCATTGCTGCTGCCGCCCTCTGACAGCCGTGCCCTGGGGCGACAGCGTGCCGCATGGGCTGAGCTGAGCCCTGCCGGGCCGGCAGCCCGTGTGGCCACAGCGCCGCAGCGGCGCTGGCAGGGAGCTGTGCCGCTGGGGCCATGACAGGCTCTGTGTTCACAGGCATGGCCGGGCGGCACCTGAGGGGGCAGCAGCAAGAGCTGCAGCTGATCTGCGCTGGTGAGTGAGGGCAGCGGGCTGACAGCGGGGGCTGCCGGGGGGAGCTGCAAGCCCTGCCCCGGCTGCGGAGGGCTCTGCTCCCGTGGGCAGAGCACACGGAGATTTCAGGGCCACGCGGGCCATTCGTGGCCAGCAGCTTCGGGCTGATCCCCTTGCTCCCTTCTCCCTCCTGGCCATGGCAAGAGCCGGCTGTTGTGGCCCTGGCAGGGGGCTCTTCCTCGGCTCCCTGCAGCTCCAGCTTCTGACCGTGCCTCTGTTCCTCTCTCTCGCAGCCCTTGAAGACAAAACGAACGACGTCAGCCTCGCCGTCGGAAGCCTGGCAATTCAAACGCTGTGCATCGTCAGGTCAGGAGAGCGGGCTCCCATCTCCAGGTTCCAGTGGCTCCAAAATCACCTGCGCAGGGCGTGGAAGACACGGCCTCCTCGTCCGTCATGGCTCGGCTGCCTGCCCTGCCAGAGCTCTGTGGAGGATTGATCCCAGAAGCTCTTTTCGCTGGGGCCCCCTGAGTCAAGTTTTATTTTGTTTTTCTTCAAGAATTTTATTTTATTTATTTTTTTTCTTTTTCCATGTAAATACAGATTATGTTAACATACACAGACTCCCAGGATCTTTCTTTTGCTGCCCAGGGTCCGTACGGCATAGGGGAGGAGGGGGAAAAGGATGCTCGCACTCAGCCAGCTGCGCAGGCGTGCAGTGGGCCCGGGGAAATGGCCAGAAACCCCTCGGCCTTTGGTGGTTCTGCTGAAGCCTTTGTGCTGCCCACAGAGCGGCTGGGCAGGGGCCGGAGCTGCGGGGATCCCTGCCAGAGAGGTGCCTGGAGATGGCCACAAGCCCTGGGCCAGGCAGGAAGCGCCAGCCGTGTCCTCCTGCCCGTGTGCTGCCGGCTGCCTTGCTGAGGGCTCCCAGGTGCCTCTGCATGGGGCTGCTCTGGAGCTGCTGTGGGGCTGCGGCGCTGCTGCCGGGCAGCTTGGCCGGGCTGGGGCAGCCCCTGAGGGGCTGGGCCGCTGGCAAGCCGTGGGCAATGGGCTGTCAGAGGCCACAAGCAGCCCCCTGGCAGCCGCCTTGTTCCTGCCAGAGTTGACCTGCAAGACGCATCCTGGGCACTCTGCAACTAACAGCATCAGTGTTGTTGGAAACCCAAATGCAGAGAAATCTCAGACCTTTGGTCTTGTCAGCAAAGCTTAGAATTAAGCACAGGGTTTGATCTGAGACCTTGCAAAGGGCTCCCAAACTTAGGTGATAGAAGCGAGAATGCGGATTTCTAGTTTATAGCAGCGACACGGGGAGGAAAGTTGAAGTGGAGGAAAGTTTAGAGTTTTCGAGTTCAAGATCTAGGAAAAAATCCAAGTAGTTACAATGGTAAACAAGAAGTTTAGGATGCAGTGCTGTAGATTTGTGTGTCATAGCATGACTGGCTAAGGAAGCTTACACTGTCAGCATGATGTGGTTACCCAGGAAATTCCTCTGACTGCCCTGCAGGACTCGAGACCCTGTCAGAGGGCTCAGAGAGCTTGGCACAGAGCCCAAGACCCCTGTGCCTTTGATTTAGCCCTTGGAAAAAACAATCCCCAACCTTGTATGAAGAATGACCAGCCACAAAAGTTGAAGTAGAATGATAGTGAATTTATCCCAGAGTGGAAAACTAGATTTTGAGGGTTTTTAGAATGGGGCTTCAGGGGGCCAGATGGAGCAATCTGGGCACGTCCAGCCTTTCTCCTTCTTCTTGGCCTCCATCTTCTGCTGTGATGTTGGCATTTGAGATTGGTCTAGAGTAGAAGCTCGCTGTCCGACATAGACGATAGGGATTGGAAAGTAATTGTAACTGTTGTACAGGTAGTTTTTAGTAGAAAAAGATAACACCACCCCAGAGGAGGCAGAGTGCCTTAGACTGTCTTGCTGAGCGGACCTCGGCAGGACAGGAGAAAGAATTTTATAGATAAGATACAATCAACAACCTTGAGACTGAGAAATGAAGAGCTCTGACTCCTTCTTCCACCACCGGGCTGGGAAAAGAGACTTTCTAACTTATCTCGCGGTCACTCTGACCAGCTAGACACTCCGAGAGCATGAGTCCGTAAGATGAAATCTTGAAGATTGGGTCCAAAACATAAAAATCCTTGTTGGCCGTGTCTTCTTGGCCAAGAAATCCTTCAAAGCTCTTGTAACTACAAGTCTTGCGGCCCTGTGAGCCATGCGGTGGAGATGTGAGCCCAACTCACCCTTCCTGCCTATGTAGAAGAGAAGAAAAAGCAATGGCATCATCTAAAAAACTCAGAGGTCCGCTCTCTAGCTCGTTCCAAACTCCTTCAACTCCCCAAAAGTGGGATTTAGCTACAAATAGATGACAAGGACTCTCAGGGCTGCCTCTCTGACTCCAGAGCGGCTGCTTTAGAATCTTTCACATAACCCTGTGTAGTCAGGTGCCAGAAATGGATCATTTGAAGAAACTTTCCCAACTGACTTGCATGGAGGCTTGTTTGAAGGGTGTTTGAAGAGAAAGTTTCCCAGAAGAGGTCTGGGCTTTGGCCTAGCTGTGTCCCCTGCTGACTGTGAAGTGTGCCATCAGCTGCAGGGCTATCCCGGCTAAAAAATATCATCGAGTCACTTGGACTTGCTCTTTTTGGCCTATAAAAGCTGGACCCACTTTCGGGGCAAATTTGGAGAGTTCATCTATGGGTGGATGGAACACCTAGGATTTTCCCAGTTGCTGGGAATGGTTCTTAAGGTCCCTGGAGTAAATCGGGGCTTCCCAGCAACTGCGCATCATCAAGATGACAAAGAATTGTCTTGGTTTGAAGAGAGAGGTGTCTGCTAAGGAAGGCAGAAGTCTTCTCTGGAATGGAAAATGTAAATCCCCTCCCTTCAAATGATTCTCATTTAGAAATTCAAATGCTCTCAGGGAAAGATATGGGGATAGGCCTGAGCCCGCAGAGCAGGGCGGCCTTTGCTTATGGTCTGAGCCCTTCCTAAAGATTCTGTCAGGCTGTCTTAGACACCTGGGGCCAGGGATTCCTTCCAAGCTGGGCCACTTTAGCGGGGCTGGGGCGGGCCCCAGGGCAGGAGGCAGTGTGTGCAAGGGCCCTGGGTGGCACGCTGCAGCACGGTCACCGTGCCATGGAACGGAACCCGGTCTCCAAGGCCCCTTTGTGACACGTGGGAAATAGAAGCTTGCCCGGTGCTGGGAGCAAACAGCGGGGCACAACGGGACAGAGCAGTGCTGTGAGGAGCCCCCACACAGCGCACTCGTTCCCGTCTGACCAGGAGCTTTTCTGCAGCGTTCTTCCTGCAGCTGAGCTCAAGGCCAGAGCACAGGACTCGGTGACCCGTGGCCTTCCAAGCCTTCTATTCTGCAGCTGCCCCCAAGGGCAGAGCGTGGGACTTGGTGCCCTGGAGCTTTCCCAGGGCACCTCTCCTGCAAGTAGCTCCAGCCACAGACATGGAGCAGAGACCCCCGAGAGTGCCCAAGATGGCCTGGGTGGAGGAGGAGGAAGGCGGCCCTGGAGCAGCCCCAGCACGGGAGACTGAAGAGGTGGTGCCCTTCCATCCACCACAGGGGGGTGAGTGGCAGAACTGGGCTGCAGGCCTGGAGCCTGCAGCCAACTTGGCCCCATGCCATGCCATGCCATGCCATGCCATGCCATGCCATGCCATGCCATGCCATGCCATGCCATGCAATCCCCTGGGGAAATGCCCACAGACAGGCCGGAAGAGGCGCCAGGCAGACACCCCTCAGCGGCCTCGCTCCATCCCCCTGGGGCATCGCAGGGCTCTCCCTGCCTGGGGAGTGCAGGGCTGGGCTGTGTTCTCCGGCCTCTCCCGCAGCCCCTCAGCTCTGGCTGCGCTCCCTCTTTGCCAGATGAAGCTGTGGAGCGCACACATGAGCAGGAATCCAGCCGTGGCCGCTTCCATCGAACAGCGCAGGTACCTGCAGCCACCCCCACCCGGGCTGGGCCTGCTGTCCCTGCTCAGCCCAGCACCGTGTGTGCAGCACTCCATGCAACATCCGCGGCTTCTTGCCCTTCTCCTACAGCTCGTCTGCCACTTCATCCGGAGCATTCGGCAGGAAGAGACCCGCACCATGGGCACTGGGCTCACAGCTCACTCCGAGCTCCTCAAGCATGAGACCAGTGCCGCCCTGCTGGATTTGCTCCTGGAGAAGGGTGTTGCCAGGCCAGAACAAGTAAGCAGCCTGGGGCCAGGCTTCAGTTCCCCCAGGAGTCACGTGGCTTCCCCAGCCACGCCTGCTGCTCCCTCAGAGCCTTTGAGGCCATGGCAGTGCGCTGGCAAGGAAAGCACTTCTCTGGGGAGCCTGGGGACATTGCTCTCTCTGGCAGCTTTCCAAGTCTCCCCGTGCCTCCCGCAGGTGCCTGCCATGGTGAGGTACATTCACCGATGGCTCCTGGCCAATGATTCTGCCCAGCACAGGCTGGACAAGGCCCTGCTGAAACTCACCAAAGCACAGCCGGCTGACGCAGTCGTGACGCTCCTGCGTGTGGCCCCGTCCTGTGACAGGTATGGGGCCCACCTGCCCAGAGGGCTCAGGCCTCCCAAGCCCATCACCCTGTATCGCCTGGCCCAGGTGTCTGAGCTAGAGAGTTCCAGAACCCTCTGGCTGCTGCCTTTCCCAGCCCTGGCACGTCAGCCCCTTAGCCTGCTGCCATGCTGCCTTGCTGCCCCTCAGGGCCCGTCCTCACACAGCTTGGCTGCCTGGCTGCTGCTGGCAAGGGCCAGTGGGCAGAGGAAGAGCCGGTGCTCAGCCCAGGCCCCTAGGGATGCCCAGGCCACGCTGCTGTGTCTGAGATCCCCCCTGAGACAGAGCTCTAATCCCGCAGAGCTGCCACCTCCATGTGGAAGACCATCATGTGCTCGTCCAGGACCGCGGAGCCAGTGCAGCTGATCCTCCTGGATGTGCTGGGGAGCTGGCCAGAGTACAGCACGTGCACCTCGGATGGGGACAAAACGGCTGTCTTTGCCCTGGCTGTGAGTTTCCGCAACTGGCCTTTGCTGGCCCCAAGGCCGCCTCTCCAGCAGCTCTCCATCCTCCTTCCCCCACTGCATCTGCCCGCCTCAGGCGCTGGCCGGAAACCTGGCCCAGGGCCAGCTTCAGCCCCACCAGGCCCCGTGCTCCCCTGCCAAGGTCTCTCCGGGCCTCTCCCTGCCACGCTCGGGCCCTGCCACACGGACACCTCGGCACTGAGCGCTCTCTCGGGGGGCTTTGTCCTTTGCAGGCGACCGTGGTGATGTGGAAGATCCTCCAAGAGTCCTCTGTCCCACGTGTAGTGAGGCCATATTTCCCCCGCCTTTTTGTTCATCTGCTCTTCCAAGTGTTCTCCAGCACAGAAGAGATGCCAGAGGAGGTCCAAACCTTCTGGAAGGATTGCCTGGAAGAGCACGGTCTTGTCATCAGCCCCAACAGGTGCTCCATCCCACTCCTCCTGTCCCTGCCTGACACGTGGCCTGCAAAGGAGCCAGTGCTGCCAGAGTGACCTGGGCTTTGCTGTGCACACAGGTTTGCAGTGCAGACCCTGAAGTCCCTGCTCTGCCAAAAGCAGTACAAGGATGTGGTGTTGTCAGTGGAAGGCAAGCGTGGCTGGGACACGCTGCTCTGTGCTGACACCCGCCACTATGCCATGGGTCTGCTGGCCAGGTGAGACTCACTTTCTCCCCATTGATCCTGCCATTTGTGCTCTGTGCCCGAGCCGTCCCACACATTCCCCGAGACCCTGGGACACACTGAGGGACAGCTAAGGACACACTGAGGGACGGCCAAGCAGACTGGAAAAGGCTGCGAGGGGAGAGAGCACAGGAGGAGACACCTCCTAAAGGGCCCAGGTCCCCATGCAGAGTGGTGGTAAAAGACCACCAGGCTCTGTAAGCCTGTCCTTGGAGAGATTTGCTCAGCTTCCTGGTCCCTTTTTTGCCCTCCTAGGGAGATGCGCCACGCTTGTCATCGCTTGTGTTCCAGTATTGCACTCCACCTCCTCTGGCTGCTCAGCACACAGGAGCCACACTGGGATCTGCCCGCCCTGGCATTCCTTGTGGAGGTGAGCCGGGTGTCCAGCGCTGCCTGGCTGTGCTGCCTCCCAGCTCTCTGCCCTCTCATGGCCGCAGACACCTGGGACGGTGCCCGCACCCTGTGCTGCTGCTGCTGCTGCTGCTGCGTCCTGGGCCCAGCCCTGTGCGGCTGCGGGCTCCTGCCGGCCGGCTCCCCCATCACTGGCCTGTGCCTTTCAGGTCCTCGTGTGCCTGGATTCGAGTGAATGTGGCGACAGTGTTGTGAAGGTCTCTTCAAGGTACCTGCAGAGCGAGTGCAGGGAGAGGCGTCGCCTGGCGCTCAGGGCCCTTCTGGAGCTCATTGATGATCCCTCAATGGTGAGAAGGGGGCGGTGGCTGAAGCTGCACTGGGAACGCAGTCGCTTGGCCTGGCCTGGCCTTTGGGCACTGGGGCAGCTGCTGCCAGCTCTCCTGCCTCCTGCTTCAGCTACCCCAGTGCTTCAGGACAGTCCTTTGGCCTCTGGGCCCTGTGGCAGCAGGGTGGGACCTCACAGACTTGTGTTGCGCACAGGCCGAAAGAATGTGGAGCTTGACCGAAAGCCTCATGCGCCTACTGGCGGACAAAGATGCAGAGACAGCTGGGATGACACTCATCACACTCAGCTTTATACTCCTGCACAAACACATGCTGATGTCAACCCCCATTGCCGTGCAGCTGGCTGAGGCACTCCTGCCGCTCTTTGACCACGTAAGGCTCTGTGCCCCCAGCTACAGCCACTGGGTGCTGCCTGGAAACTGTGTGCCCTGTGCATTTCCAGCCCTGTGCCCAGGGCGCTCGGAGGAGCCAATGCTGAGGTGTTTTTTCATTTTTTTTTCATCTAGGATAATAGCCAGGTACAGCTGCTCTCCATAAAACTCTTCCGAGACATGATGGAGTACTTGGAAGAGAGAGAAAACCCTTTGGAAAGCCCTGTGCAACAGAGCCTGCTTCCACTCTTCTTCCACTGCAATGATGAGAATCAGCATGTGGCAGAGGTGAGGACTCGTGGGCTGCTGCTGTCCGCCTGGCACGGGGCTCGGCTGCCTCCTGCCCTGCGCCTGCTGGACCGCAGCCTCCCGCAGGCCATGGCAGGGGGAGGCGGGTCCCGAGCCCTGGGCTGCGGGGCCATCTCCGCGTCTCTGCTGCTCTCCAGGCTTCTCGGGAAACGCTGCTTTATGCGGTCAAGTTCATCAAGAGGAGGGATCTCAAAAAGCTGCTGAAGGAGCAGAAACTGTGGAAGTTCAGCAAGTGCCTGGTAAGGACGGCCTGGAATCCCCACCTCAGCCAGGAGAAGGCCCCTGAGGGCGGTGCTCAGTGTGCGGGCCGGGCAGCTGTGCCCCTGCGCGCTGCTGCAGCCAGAGGCCGCGCGGGCTCCTCTCCAGGCTCCCGTGGGCCCGAGCCGGGTGCCCATGAAAGCCCGGCCCGGCGGAGCTGCGGGGCAGGGGCGGCACCGCGGCTCCCCGGGCAGCAGCCGGCCCTCTCCCCCTCCCCTCTCGGGAGCCCGGCGCCAGCGGCTGCTGGCCGCGCCTCAGGGCTGTGTGGCCGGGGGAGGCCGGGGCTTGGCGCAGGCAGCGCCCGGCCCAGGGCCTGAGCCCGCGCCAACCCTTCCCTCCTGCCGCTCTCTCCAGCTGGCAGAGGACAGGAGCAGAGCAGCCGAGCACCTGCGCCGAGCCCTGCGCTACCTGGAGAGCCCACAGGAGCCCCTGCGCGAGACGGCCATCAGCTTCATGGGTGAGTTACGAGCCCGGGCTCCCTCCCCGGCCCGCCGCAGCTCGGCCCCGGCCCCGCCTGCTGCCCCGGCAGCGGCAGCCGCGCCCGGCGCCGTGAAGCCCCGCCTGGCCTGGGCATTGCTGCTGCCGCCCTCTGACAGC
Organism: Zonotrichia albicollis; assembly: GCF_047830755.1. Lineage (NCBI taxonomy): Eukaryota > Metazoa > Chordata > Aves > Passeriformes > Passerellidae > Zonotrichia > Zonotrichia albicollis. The sequence continues at coordinate 4,164,148 of NC_133850.1, forward strand.
CGTGCCCTGGGGCGACAGCGTGCCGCATGGGCTGAGCTGAGCCCTGCCGGGCCGGCAGCCCGTGTGGCCACAGCGCCGCAGCGGCGCTGGCAGGGAGCTGTGCCGCTGGGGCCATGACAGGCTCTGTGTTCACAGGCATGGCCGGGCGGCACCTGAGGGGGCAGCAGCAAGAGCTGCAGCTGATCTGCGCTGGTGAGTGAGGGCAGCGGGCTGACAGCGGGGGCTGCCGGGGGGAGCTGCAAGCCCTGCCCCGGCTGCGGAGGGCTCTGCTCCCGTGGGCAGAGCACACGGAGATTTCAGGGCCACGCGGGCCATTCGTGGCCAGCAGCTTCGGGCTGATCCCCTTGCTCCCTTCTCCCTCCTGGCCATGGCAAGAGCCGGCTGTTGTGGCCCTGGCAGGGGGCTCTTCCTCGGCTCCCTGCAGCTCCAGCTTCTGACCGTGCCTCTGTTCCTCTCTCTCGCAGCCCTTGAAGACAAAACGAACGACGTCAGCCTTGCCGTCGGAAGCCTGGCAATTCAAACGCTGTGCATCGTCAGGTCAGGAGAGCGGGCTCCCATCTCCAGGTTCCAGTGGCTCCAAAATCACCTGCGCAGGGCGTGGAAGACACGGCCTCGTCCGTCATGGCTCGGCTGCCTGCCCTGCCAGGGCTCTGTGGAGAACTGATCCCAGAAGCTGTTTTTGTTGTGGCCACCTGAGTCAGGTGGAATTTTCCGTTTCTTCAAGAATTTTTGTTTCTTTTTTTTTTTTTTTTTCTTTTACCATGTAAATATAGACTATGTTAACATACACAGACTCCCAGGATCTTTCTTTTGCTGCCCAGGGTCCGTACGGCATAGGGGAGGAGGGGGAAAAGGATGCTCGCACTCAGCCAGCTGCGCAGGCGTGCAGTGGGCCCGGGGAAATGGCCAGAAACCCCTCGGCCTTTGGTGGTTCTGCTGAAGCCTTTGTGCTGCCCACAGAGCGGCTGGGCAGGGGCCGGAGCTGCGGGGATCCCTGCCAGAGAGGTGCCTGGAGATGGCCACAAGCCCTGGGCCAGGCAGGAAGCGCCAGCCGTGTCCTCCTGCCCGTGTGCTGCCGGCTGCCTTGCTGAGGGCTCCCAGGTGCCTCTGCATGGGGCTGCTCTGGAGCTGCTGTGGGGCTGCGGCGCTGCTGCCGGGCAGCTTGGCCGGGCTGGGGCAGCCCCTGAGGGGCTGGGCCGCTGGCAAGCCGTGGGCAATGGGCTGTCAGAGGCCACAAGCAGCCCCCTGGCAGCCGCCTTGTTCCTGCCAGAGTTGACCTGCAAGACGCATCCTGGGCGCTCTGCAACTAACAGCATCAGTGTTGTTGGAAACCCAAATGCAGAGAAATCTCAGACCTTTGGTCTTGTCAGCAAAGCTTAGAATTAAACACAGGATTTGATCTGAGACCTTGCAAAGGGCTCCCAAACTTAGGTGCTAGGAGCGAGAATGCGCATTTCCAGTTTATAGCAGCGACACGGGGAGGAAAGTTGAAGTGGAGGAAAGTTTAGAGTTTTCGAGTTCAAGATCTAGGAAAAAATCCAAGTAGTTACAATGGTAAACAAGAAGTTTAGGATGCAGTGCTGTAGGTTTGTGTGTCATAGCATGACTGGCTAAGGAAGCTTACACTGTCAGCATGATGTGGGAACCCAGGAAATTCCTCTGGCTGCCCTGCAGGACTCGAGACCCTGTCAGAGGGCTCAGAGAGCTTGGCACAGAGCCCAAGACCCCTGTGCCTTTGATTTAGCCCTTGGAAAAAACAATCCCCAACCTTGTATGAAGAATGACCAGCCACAAAAGTTGAAGTAGAATGATAGTGAATTTATCCCAGAGTGGAAAACTAGATTTTGAGGGTTTTTAGAATGGGGCTTCAGGGGGCCAGATGGAGCAATCTGGGCACGTCCAGCCTTTCTCCTTCTTCTTGGCCTCCATCTTCTGCTGTGATGTTGGCATTTGAGATTGGTCTAGAGTAGAAGCTCGCTGTCCGACATAGACGATAGGGATTGGAAAGTAATTGTAACTATTGTACAGGTAGTTTTTAGTAGAAAAAGATAACACCACCCCAGAGGAGGCAGAGTGCCTTAGACTGTCTTGCTGAGCGGACCTCGGCAGGACAGGAGAAAGAATTTTATAGATAAGATACAATCAACAACCTTGAGACTGAGAAATGAAGAGCTCTGACTCCTTCTTCCACCACCGGGCTGGGAAAAGAGACTCTCTAACTTATCTCGCGGTCACTCTGACCAGCTAGACACTCCGAGAGCATGAGTCCGTAAGATGAAATCTTGAAGATTGGGTCCAAAACATAAAAATCCTTGTTGGCCGTGTCTTCTTGGCCAAGAAATCCTTCAAAGCTCTTGTAACTACAAGTCTTGCGGCCCTGTGAGCCATGCGGTGGAGATGTGAGCCCAACTCACCCTTCCTGCCTATGTAGAAGAGAAGAAAAAGCAATGGCATCATCTAAAAAACTCAGAGGTCCGCTCTCTAGCTCGTTCCAAACTCCTTCAACTCCCCAAAAGTGGGATTTAGCTACAAATAGATGACAAGGACTCTCAGGGCTGCCTCTCTGACTCCAGAGCGGCTGCTTTAGAATCTTTCACATAACCCTGTGTAGTCAGGTGCCAGAAATGGATCATTTGAAGAAACTTTCCCAACTGACTTGCATGGAGGCTTGTTTGAAGGGTGTTTGAAGAGAAAGTTTCCCAGAAGAGGTCTGGGCTTTGGCCTAGCTGTGTCCCCTGCTGACTGTGAAGTGTGCCATCAGCTGCAGGGCTATCCCGGCTAAAAAATATCATCGAGTCACTTGGACTTGCTCTTTTTGACCTATAAAAGCTGGACCCACTTTCGGGGCAAATTTGGAGAGCTCATCTATGGGTGGATGGAACACCTAGGATTTTCCCAGTTGCTGGGAATGGTTCTTAAGGTCCCTGGAGTAAATCGGGGCTTCCCAGCAACTGCGCATCGTCAAGATGACAAAGAATTGTCTTGGTTTGAAGAGAGAGGTGTCTGCTAAGGAAGGCAGAAGTCTTCTCTGGAATGGAAAATGTAAATCCCCTCCCTTCAAATGATTCTCATTTAGAAATTCAAATGCTCTCAGGGAAAGATATGGGGATAGGCCTGTAAATGAGCCTAGCTTGGTCTTATCCTATGCAAGCTGTTACAGCTCCAGAGCTCAGTCCCCAAGGGGACTGGGTGCTAGAAGCCAGCTCGCTCTCAGACCAAGGCCGTGGGTTAGCCCCTAGCAAGCAGGGAGATATTCAGCTCTTAGTGATTAGGCAGCTCTTGTGATTTCAGCTTTGCTTGCTAGGTAGCTTTTCCCTTGGCCTAAGGCTCCAGCAGACGGTAGAGAGAGGAGAAGCAGAAGACGCTGGCTGTTCCACGAGTATGGCTTTATTGTAGGGGTCCGTGAAGGGTCTCAGCTCTTTTTCTTCCGAGTTAGTAGGGGTACAGTATGCTACTTTTATACCCTTGGCCTGGATCCAATCCTGACCAATGGCAAAGGTGTTAGAGTGACCATAAGTGACCAATAGTAGGGTTTAACACAATATTGCCTTACATGGCTATAGGGATAAGGTACAAGGCGGATGTCCCTGGAGACAGGAAACTTCTTTGCTGCTGTGTCAGCATTCTATTCTCCAAGGGGCCCTGGCTAAACCTGAGGGGTTTACTACAACTCCACTTTCTGTTTTTACAAAAAATGCATTCGCGAGAGTTCTTTTGAAACAGTGAACAAGACACATGAACATAACTAACACTGTAAAAATTACAAGGAGAATCAACAAAAATCCCTTAACTAAAGATGCGGCCCATCCTGTTAGTCCCCATTGCCCGAAAATTTCATTGACCCAATCTGGGATTCTTTCTACTTTCAAGTCCTTCACAAGATCTTTCAGTTTCTGGATGTTCGCATGGATGGATTCCGAACGTGAAGAGAGGTTGAAGCAACACATTCCTTCGAAGTCCTCACATCCATGTCCGTGGGCAAGCAGCAGGAAGTCGATTGCTGCTCGGTTTTGGAGTGAAGCTTGTCTTGTGGTTTCTTCTTCCTTTAAGAGATCACTCAGGGCTGCTGATGTGGCGTTAGCTTGTTTACTGAGCCAGCACCCAAGGTGACTGATTTCACCGAGGGCTTTAGCTGCAGCTATCCAGGGTAAAAACAGAGAGACTGCAATCTTTTTTTGTCTGTTCCAATCGTATAATCTCGGATCACAATTTTCATCGAATTCAGTGTATGACCTTTTTTCACGTTTTGATTCTCTTTCTTTTTTCCAATTATGTAATAGGGTGATGTTTGGAGTAAGGGTAGAAAGTTTTCCCAGAGTACAGGGACCTCCCTGGAGTCGGGAGGGGATCCCTGCCCATACTCTGTCACCACAGATGAGAAACATTCCCTTGGGTAATACTTTGGGATGGAGAGAGGACACAGAAATTACACGTGCAGTGTAATTGCACCAATCATGAGGGTTATAGGCTTTGTTTACTGGTGATACATCTTTTCGATATGTGTTTTTGTGTTGGTCAATTTCTGGCCAATCATTTTTCGGACGCCTATAGTAAAATTTGACACAATATGTGGCCTTGGAGGATCCCAATAGATCCAATTCTTGGGGTTCCTCTCGAGCATCTGGCAGAATTTTTGTCCACTCATCCCAAGTATCAGCCCCATTGGGTCTCTTACCTGTGGTGCGGAGAACCTCTGAGTTCTGGACCGGCCAATCGTCTGCTATAAAGGGGATTCCTACTAGACATGTAGAAAGTGGATTATCTATGCTTCCCATAGACAAGCACATATTGTCTTGTTTTAATGTTTTTGCTAAGGTTACCCAAACATTATGGCTAGGCTGAGGACTAATCCAGCCGAAGGCACGCGGTACGGTGTAGAGCATCCAGGCAGCGGTGAGGACAGCACCGACGGAGATATTTTTCATCTTTGGGCAGGATTAGGGCTTCTGATAGGGAATATAAGCACAATTTGTTATCTTTATGATGAGAGGGATTTCTGCCTTGTTCTTTTCTGTGTTCCCCTCCTCCCCCCCTTTTTCTTTTAATTTCTAAGCTGCACTACAGGAGGAGGAGCGGGTAGAAGGTTATGAGGTTTTAAGGTTAGGGAAAGGGAATAATACTTTTTACTATACAATACACAGTGTAATAACACATAATTCAGAGAACACTTTTGTGTTAAGGCTATCTGTGGCCTATTACAGTAGACTGTTATTTGACTTTCTGTTTTGTCTGCTGCCTTGTAATGGGGCGGTCTGTTCTTGTGTTTGTGGGTGTTCAGCGACGCCTTCGTCTCCAGGCTGAGCTGGTTTGGTTTTGAGGTGGTCTTGTGTTTGCCTCAGGAGAATTCTTGTCCTCGTCTGTAGTAGTGTTCGCTGTGCCTAAGTATGGTTTTACGTATTTTCCTGGGTACCACCTTGGACCTGATGGTAGTAGCACGCATGCATAACCTCTTCCCCAGGTAATCAACTGATGAGGCCCTGAGATTTGGTGTGTTTCAGGATCTTTCACGAGCACGGGTGGTTTCTCCGTGAGCTTTGCTTTTGTGGTATTCGCAAAGTGGCGAAGTATTGGTGGGTCAGGCTCTGACACTGTGCAGTTCAGGAAGTTGATGACATAGAGAGCCTTGCAAAGTCTCTCCACTGGAGATGTGATTTTCGTGTTCCTGTTCTGTTGCTCGAGGACTCTTTTGAGGGTTTGATGTGTCCTTTCCACGATGGATTGTCCTGTGGGGTTTACAGGTATGCCCGTCTTGTGTGCTATGCCCCATTCATTGAAGAACTCCTTCAACTTGTGGGAGGTATAGGCTGGCCCATTATCTGTTTTAATCTCCTTTGGTACACCCAGGGTGGCAAAAGCGAGGAGAAAGTGTTTTATTGTGTGCATGGTCTTTTCTCCTGCATGTGATGATGCAAACACTGCTCCTGAGAACGTGTCAACCGAAACATGCACATACTTTGACCTTCCAAAAGGTGCAAAGTGAGTTACATCTGTCTGCCACAGCTGACAGCTATTCAGACCTCGGGGATTGACTCCCGTACCCATTGATGGTATCTGGTAGTTTTGACAGTTCGGACAGGTAGCCACGATAGCTTTTGCCTGATCCTTCGAGAGCTTAAACATTCTCATCAGGGCAGGTACATTTTGATGAAAGAACGCATGTGACAGCTTTGCCTGAGCAAAGATGTTAGGAACATTAGCAGTTTCTGCTGCCATAGCTAATGCATCTGCTTTCCTGTTGCCTTCTGCAACAACACCTGGGAGGTCCGTGTGCGACCTTACATGCATTATGTGATAAGGTTGTTTTCTGTGGGATATCAATTGTATTAATTTAGAGAGCAATTGGTATAACTTTGGGTTAGAGACCTCTTTGAGAAGAGCATGTTCCGCTCTCATAGCTATTCCCGCAACATAAGCTGAATCTGTGACCAGATTGAACGGCTCGTTTTTAAATTTTTCAAAGGCTCTGACGACAGCTGCTAATTCTGCAATTTGTGGCGATCCTTCTACTGTTTCCACGTCAGATTGCCATTCTTGTGTTTGGGGGTCTCTCCAAGTAATCACCGACTTGTGGGATGACCCTGAGCCATCTGTAAATAGAGTTAGAGCCTTGAGAGGATTTCTACTTTGGATTCGTTTTGGAATCAAATGGAAAGTTTCATTCTGGTTGAAAAGCTTGTGTTCTGGGATGTCTGATGAAGTTTGACCCGTATAACTGTCCAGAGCAAACTGTAGACTCGCATTGGTCTTGATCAAATCCTCAAAGTCTTTAAGGGTTATTGGCAAATATATGCATTCAAAATCACACCCTGAAAGGGAGCAAAGGCGAATCCTAGCCTTTTTTATTAAGTGTGCTATAATCTCCTGGTAGGTGGTAAGTGTCTTTGTGGGCTGGCTACTTGTAAAAACCCATTCCAGTATCAACAAAGGATCTCGCAGCTGAGGGTCCCATTGGAAGATCAGTCCATGGAATCTGGGTGCTTTTCCCAGGATGATGAACTGGAAAGGCAGACTAGGCTCGTAGCGATGGGCTTTGCGTGAAGACAGGGCTTCCTGGACTTTGATGATGGCACCTCTGGCTTCCTCTGTGAGAGTGCAGGGAGAGTCCAGTTCCTTGGGTCCACGAAGAAGATTGAACAAGGGAGCAAGGTCCTCTGATGTAATTCCTAGCAGTGGACGTACCCAGTTGATGGATCCACACAGGCTGTGTAAGTCCCTGAGGGTTTTTGGGTCGTCGTTGATGACGATCTGCTGAGGTAGGATAGTTCTTTCCCGGATCTGGACTCCAAGGTAAGTCCATGGCTCGGTGTACTGAATTTTGTCCTCACGAATTTCCATTCCTGCCTTTTCAATGGCTTCAACAGTCTTTTTGATTGTTTTGTCCAAGTAAGCTTTGTCTGAAGCACACACCAGAATGTCATCCATATAGTGATAAATGATGGCGTCTGGAAATGATTTCCGAATGGGAGACAGGATGTGAGACACGTACCACTGGCAAATAGTTGGCAAGTTTTTCAATCCCTGAGGAAGATAACGCCAATGATATCTTTTGAGCGGAGCTTCCTTGTTAATAGAGGGAATGGAAAAAGCAAACCGTGGAGCATCTTCTGGATGTAGTGGTATACTGAAGAAACAGTCCTTAATGTCTATGATAGCAAGTGTCCAGTCTCTAGGCAGCATCGATGGGGAGGGCAAGCCAGGCTGAAGAGGGCCCATGTCCTCGATGACTTCGTTGATTCTGCGAAGGTCATGGAGAAGTCTCCACTTGTTTGTACCTGGCTTTGGTAGAACGAAGACTGGAGAGTTCCAAGGGCTGTCGGACTCCACTATGTGGCCTTTTTTGAGCTGTTCTTCCACGAGGACGTTTAGGGCGCGCAGCTTGGCTTTCTTTAGGGGCCACTGCTCAGTCCAGATTGGCTTGTGGCTTTTCCAGGTGAGACAGGGTATTTCTGGCAGCGCGCTCAACTCAGTGGCCCCAGTCAGAAATCCTGAATGGGAATACGTAGGGAAGCACCCCACTGGGATAAAATGTCACGTCCCCAAAGGGTAATGGGGGCCCTTACCACAAATGGACGGATGGTTGCCAGCTTGCCTTCTGGCCCTTCAACCAGGATGTTGTTCTTGCTCCTCATGGATACTGTAGTTCCACCAATCCCGGAAATCATGCCTGCAACAGGTTGTAGATCCCAGTGTGCTGGCCAATCTGAACGGGCGATGATGGTCACATCTGCACCGGTGTCCAGCATCCCTGGCAGGTGGGTCTTCTCTCCTTTGTGGGAGAGGCCGCACTCGATGGTAGGCTTGGATGGTCCCATGACTTGTGCCCACATTGCTGTAGGGTTGAGAGGAATCTGTTCCCTGTGATTTTTTGGGAGTAAAAATGCCTGTGCTATTGGAGTTCCTTTAGAAAGAAAAAATGGTAAGTCTATGCAGTATACCTGCACGAGGATCTCTTGTCCCGGCTGCACTGTCAACACTTCCGGAACAACGAAGATTTCCTTCGGAGTATTAACCGAATCACCTGTAATTAAAATGTCTGAAGGACTCCCTTTAGGTCCATATTTTCCTGTAGGAACACGGTGAACATTCTTATCATTAAAGTCAATGGACAAAGCAGTTACCAGTTGTCGGCGGGTACCTCTCTGGGTTGTCCCGTGGGTTGGGGCTTCTCCTTTCGGTCTGGAGCAGCCTGGGTTTGTGCGTGATTGGGTCTTGGTGGCCTTTGATTTGTATTCTGCGCCCGAAGGTCGGACGGGCGCCTCAAGGAGTTTAAAGGACGCGATTGATAGTGTTGCTGCTGTTGGGGTCTTTGATTATAATTCCGATGGTATCCGGAGGGTGTTCTTTCAGGACAGTCCTTTATATAATGTCCTAGCTCTCCACAGTGATAGCATTTAGCTTGTTCTTTAGAGGTTATCACTGCATATGCACCAGAAACTCCTTCAGCAATACCCTTAGCAACTGCTTGCGCCACTGTATTTTCAGTGGACATGTGACGTGTACAGCATTCTAACATTTGCTCTATAGTAGGGTCTGTATCCACAGTTAAAGACCTCAAAATGGCCTTGCATTTCTCATTTGAGTTGCTGAAAGCAAGCTTACATAAGAGTTCCTTTCTTGCCTCAGTACTCTCTATTTGTTTCTCCAAAGCATCTTTAAGTTTGTCCACAAATTTTATAAAGCTTTCTTCAATGCCTTGTTTTATAGTAGAAAAATGCATTGTTGGCATTGACTCATCCTGCATAAGAAGCAAGGAGGTTTTTGCTGCAATTGCTACATCCTGCAGCGCTTCTTTATTCAGAGTTTCCATTTGTTCTGCTGGCTTTTGAAAGTCTCCTTCACCAGCCAATTGTTCTACTGTGAAGTTGGTCTTAGTAGCATCGGCAGTATATGAATCTGATAACGTTTTTAAGTGTTTCTTCCAATGCCTATCCCATAACAAATATTCTGCCGGTGACAGAAGGCATTGTGAAATATTTTTTACATCGTGAGGAAGCAAGACATGTGCAGAGAACATGGCTTCTAGGAAATTTCTAAAGATATGTGAACTACGTCCATGTTCCTTGGCTATATTTCTCAATTGTACCAGTTCCTTATTAGAAATTGGTTTCCATGCCTTGATATTAGATTCCCCACCATTCCTTCCTTGCCTGTACTCGACCGGAAAGGCTGTGATTTTCTGTGCTAGGTCCCAGTTCCCAGACTTTGTAGCTTCTATCTTAATAAGAGCCCATGGGTCTATATTAATCGCATCAAAATCAGATTCATCAGAAGAGCTCTCATTGTCTGAGGAACACTGTGAGGCACATGCTACCCGTGAATTCCTTTTCTTTCGTTTAGAAGGATTTTTCACCCTTTTCAGTGACTGGCCCGAAGTTAGCGTTGTTGGGTGAGGGGTAGCCCTGGAGCAGCAGGGACCGGATTGGGTCGGGGGGGGGACACCACAGGTGGTCTCTGATCCGTTCGGGTGGCAGGAGGGTTGGGTCAGGGGTTGGAGGGACGGGTGGGGGCAGGGGGGGTATGGGGGCTGTGGATGCACGCCTGGGGGATTTGGGGGTGCGCTAGCAATGCCCCTGGTTTGGGATACGACAGGTGTAGGGTGAGCTGATGTTACTGCACATGTGTGCGGCTCGGCGCAGGAGGACAGGTTGTGGGCATGGCTCGGGAATGTGGCAGGAGGGGGCGGGAGGGCCGGGGCGGTCTCGGTGGGAGCGGGAGCGGGGGCGGTGACGGATGGGAGGGCGGTCGCGGGGGTGGAGGATAGCAGCGCAGGGTTGGGGGGGGCGGCGGCGATAACGGGACCGGGGAACGCGGCGGGCGCGGCGGGGGGAGCGGGGGGCAGGGCGGGGACAGCAGCGGGAGCGGGGGGTACCGCGACGGAGCAACCGGGGGCGGGGAACGGCGGCGCGGGGGTAGGCAACGGCAGCACGGGCGCGGGGGGAGGGGTGGTCGCAGCGGAGGGTACAGCGGCAGGGACAGGGAACGGGGCCCCCGAGGCCGGACGCGGGAAGGAAACGGAGCCGGGGAGATGGGGGGCTGCAGGAAACGGGGAGTTGGGCAGCGCGGGTCCCGCGAGGGGGGGGAATGTGGGGGCGGCCTGCTTGGCTTCTGCCTCCGAGGTGGTTTCTGCAGTAAGTTCTGCAGCGCCCAGTGACTCTGTGGCCTGGAGGGCACATTCCTCTGTTATCTTATCAGCGCAATTAGCATATGAAGAGGAAAGATCTGTTAGTTTGGAACTTTTTTCAGAGTTCGATTTTTCAATCGTTTTTGTTATTATATGAAATAAAGGTAAGAAGTTAGTAACAGAAAAGTCCTGTTTTGTTTGAGACATATAAATGGTGTTTCCAACTGTATCCCAAAAGGAATTTTCAGTAATTGTGGTCTTATCAGTTTCAGGGAAATTCAGCACCATCCAAGATACAAATTTTTTAAGAGTCTTTTTTGACAGACTACCTTTAGAAAAAGTGAAGTTGTTAACAGATAAGGTTTCTACAATGGTTAAATATAACTCTCTCTCACGTGTTGTTAGTCTTAGAGTGCTTAAACAAGTACCCATGATTTTCAAGCCCTTTCCACAGAAAAACGAGAAAAAAAAAGAAAAAAAAACGAAAAAGATTTTTAGAGCACCCAAGGTATGCGCGCAAACTTAATACTTACGTCCTTTGGGGTCACGGGTCTGTGGAAGGGAGTCTGCTCCTCAATTCTCCTCAGACTTTATCTCGTCCAGATGTATTGTTGAGGGTCGAATTGAGCCTTCCGCAGAGAAGATTTTCTAAAACGAAAAGTCCTTTCGCAGAAGGAGAGGCTTCCCAAACCGGCAATAACTGGAGGCCCTGAAAGGCTCCGATGCTCTGGTGACGCTTCGCTCCTGGGGGCCAGGGTCCGACGACACGTTTGGGCGGCCACTTAAATGAGCCTAGCTTGGTCTTATCCTATGCAAGCTGTTACAGCTCCAGAGCTCAGTCCCCAAGGGGACTGGGTGCTAGAAGCCAGCTCGCTCTCAGACCAAGGCCGTGGGTTAGCCCCTAGCAAGCAGGGAGATATTCAGCTCTTAGTGATTAGGCAGCTCTTGTGATTTCAGCTTTGCTTGCTAGGTAGCTTTTCCCTTGGCCTAAGGCTCCAGCAGACGGTAGAGAGAGGAGAAGCAGAAGACGCTGGCTGTTCCACGAGTATGGCTTTATTGTAGGGGTCCGTGAAGGGTCTCAGCTCTTTTTCTTCCGAGTTAGTAGGGGTACAGTATGCTACTTTTATACCCTTGGCCTGGATCCAATCCTGACCAATGGCAAAGGTGTTAGAGTGACCATAAGTGACCAATAGTAGGGTTTAACACAATATTGCCTTACATGGCTATAGGGATAAGGTACAAGGCGGATGTCCCTGGAGACAGGAAACTTCTTTGCTGCTGTGTCAGCATTCTATTCTCCAAGAGGCCCTGGTTAAACCTGAGGGGTTTACTACAGGCCTGAGCCCGCAGAGCAGGGCGGCCTTTGCTTATGGTCTGAGCCCTTCCTAAAGATTCTGTCAGGCTGTCTTAGACACCTGGGGCCAGGGATTCCTTCCAAGCTGGGCCACTTTAGCGGGGCTGGGGCCGGCCCCAGGGCAGGAGGCAGTGTGTGCAAGGGCCCTGGGTGGCACGCTGCAGCACGGTCACCGTGCCATGGAACGGAACCCGGTCTCCAAGGCCCCTTTGTGACACGTGGGAAATAGAAGCTTGCCCGGTGCTGGGAGCAAACAGCGGGGCACAACGGGACAGAGCAGTGCTGTGAGGAGCCCCCACACAGCGCACTCGTTCCCGTCTGACCAGGAGCTTTTCTGCAGCGTTCTTCCTGCAGCTGAGCTCAAGGCCAGAGCACAGGACTCGGTGACCCGTGGCCTTCCAAGGCTTCTATTCTGCAGCTGCCCTCAAGGGCAGAGCGTGGGACTTGGTGCCCTGGAGCTTTCCCAGGGCACCTCTCCTGCAAGTAGCTCCAGCCACAGACATGGAGCAGAGACCCCCGAGAGTGCCCAAGATGGCCTGGGTGGAGGAGGAGGAAGGCGGCCCTGGAGCAGCCCCAGCACAGGAGACTGAAGAGGTGGTGCCCTTCCATCCACCACAGGGGGGTGAGTGGCAGAACTGGGCTGCAGGCCTGGAGCCTGCAGCCAACTTGGCCCCATGCCATGCCATGCCATGCCATGCCATGCCATGCCATGCCATGCCATGCCATGCCATGCCATGCAATCCCCTGGGGAAATGCCCACGGACAGGCCGGAAGAGGCGCCAGGCAGACACCCCTCAGCGGCCTCGCTCCATCCCCCTGGGGCATCGCAGGGCTCTCCCTGCCTGGGGAGTGCAGGGCTGGGCTGTGTTCTCCGGCCTCTCCCGCAGCCCCTCAGCTCTGGCTGCGCTCCCTCTTTGCCAGATGAAGCTGTGGAGCGCACACATGAGCAGGAATCCAGCCGTGGCCGCTTCCATCGAACAGCGCAGGTACCTGCAGCCACCCCCACCCGGGCTGGGCCTGCTGTCCCTGCTCAGCCCAGCACCGTGTGTGCAGCACTCCATGCAACATCCGCGGCTTCTTGCCCTTCTCCTACAGCTCGTCTGCCACTTCATCCGGAGCATTCAGCAGGAAGAGACCCGCACCATGGGCACTGGGCTCACAGCTCACTCCGAGCTCCTCAAGCATGAGACCAGTGCCGCCCTGCTGGATTTGCTCCTGGAGAAGGGTGTTGCCAGGCCAGAACAAGTAAGCAGCCTGGGGCCAGGCTTCAGTTCCCCCAGGAGTCACGTGGCTTCCCCAGCCACGCCTGCTGCTCCCTCAGAGCCTTTGAGGCCATGGCAGTGCGCTGGCAAGGAAAGCACTTCTCTGGGGAGCCTGGGGACATTGCTCTCTCTGGCAGCTTTCCAAGTCTCCCCGTGCCTCCCGCAGGTGCCTGCCATGGTGAGGTACATTCACCGATGGCTCCTGGCCAATGATTCTGCCCAGCACAGGCTGGACAAGGCCCTGCTGAAACTCACCAAAGCACAGCCGGCTGACGCAGTCGTGACGCTCCTGCGTGTGGCCCCGTCCTGTGACAGGTATGGGGCCCACCTGCCCAGAGGGCTCAGGCCTCCCAAGCCCATCACCCTGTATCGCCTGGCCCAGGTGTCTGAGCTAGAGAGTTCCAGAACCCTCTGGCTGCTGCCTTTCCCAGCCCTGGCACGTCAGCCCCTTAGCCTGCTGCCATGCTGCCTTGCTGCCCCTCAGGGCCCGTCCTCACACAGCTTGGCTGCCTGGCTGCTGCTGGCAAGGGCCAGTGGGCAGAGGAAGAGCCGGCGCTCAGCCCAGGCCCCTAGGGATGCCCAGGCCACGCTGCTGTGTCTGAGATCCCCCCTGAGACAGAGCTCTAATTCCGCAGAGCTGCCACCTCCATGTGGAAGACCATCATGTGCTCGTCCAGGACCGCGGAGCCAGTGCAGCTGATCCTCCTGGATGTGCTGGGGAGCTGGCCAGAGTACAGCACGTGCACCTCGGATGGGGACAAAACGGCTGTCTTTGCCCTGGCTGTGAGTTTCCGCAACTGGCCTTTGCTGGCCCCAAGGCCGCCTCTCCAGCAGCTCTCCATCCTCCTTCCCCCACTGCATCTGCCTGCCTCAGGCGCTGGCCGGAAACCTGGCCCAGGGCCAGCTTCAGCCCCACCAGGCCCCGTGCTCCCCTGCCAAGGTCTCTCCGGGCCTCTCCCTGCCACGCTCGGGCCCTGCCACACGGACACCTCGGCACTGAGCGCTCTCTCGGGGGGCTTTGTCCTTTGCAGGCGACCGTGGTGATGTGGAAGATCCTCCAAGAGTCCTCTGTCCCACGTGTAGTGAGGCCATATTTCCCCCGCCTTTTTGTTCATCTGCTCTTCCAAGTGTTCTCCAGCACAGAAGAGATGCCAGAGGAGGTCCAAACCTTCTGGAAGGATTGCCTGGAAGAGCACGGTCTTGTCATCAGCCCCAACAGGTGCTCCATCCCACTCCTCCTGTCCCTGCCTGACACGTGGCCTGCAAAGGAGCCAGTGCTGCCAGAGTGACCTGGGCTTTGCTGTGCACACAGGTTTGCAGTGCAGACCCTGAAGTCCCTGCTCTGCCAAAAGCAGTACAAGGATGTGGTGTTGTCAGTGGAAGGCAAGCGTGGCTGGGACACGCTGCTCTGTGCTGACACCCGCCACTATGCCATGGGTCTGCTGGCCAGGTGAGACTCACTTTCTCCCCATTGATCCTGCCATTTGTGCTCTGTGCCCGAGCCGTCCCACACATTCCCCGAGACCCTGGGACACACTGAGGGACAGCTAAGGACACACTGAGGGACGGCCAAGCAGACTGGAAAAGGCTGCGAGGGGAGAGAGCACAGGAGGAGACACCTCCTAAAGGGCCCAGGTCCCCATGCAGAGTGGTGGTAAAAGACCACCAGGCTCTGTAAGCCTGTCCTTGGAGAGATTTGCTCAGCTTCCTGGTCCCTTTTTTGCCCTCCTAGGGAGATGCGCCACGCTTGTCATCGCTTGTGTTCCAGTATTGCACTCCACCTCCTCTGGCTGCTCAGCACACAGGAGCCACACTGGGATCTGCCCGCCCTGGCATTCCTTGTGGAGGTGAGCCGGGTGTCCAGCGCTGCCTGGCTGTGCTGCCTCCCAGCTCTCTGCCCTCTCGTGGCCGCAGACACCTGGGACGGTGCCCGCACCCTGTGCTGCTGCTGCTGCTGCTGCTGCGTCCTGGGCCCAGCCCTGTGCGGCTGCGGGCTCCTGCCGGCCGGCTCCCCCATCACTGGCCTGTGCCTTTCAGGTCCTCGTGTGCCTGGATTCTAGTGAATGTGGCGACAGTGTTGTGAAGGTCTCTTCAAGGTACCTGCAGAGCGAGTGCAGGGAGAGGCGTCGCCTGGCGCTCAGGGCCCTTCTGGAGCTCATTGATGATCCCTCAATGGTGAGAAGGGGGCGGTGGCTGAAGCTGCACTGGGAACGCAGTCGCCTGGCCTGGCCTGGCCTTTGGGCACTGGGGCAGCTGCTGCCAGCTCTCCTGCCTCCTGCTTCAGCTACCCCAGTGCTTCAGGACAGTCCTTTGGCCTCTGGGCCCTGTGGCAGCAGGGTGGGACTTCACAGACTTGTGTTGCGCACAGGCCGAAAGAATGTGGAGCTTGACCGAAAGCCTCATGCGCCTACTGGCGGACAAAGATGCAGAGACAGCTGGGATGACACTCATCACACTCAGCTTTATACTCCTGCACAAACACATGCTGATGTCAACCCCCATTGCCGTGCAGCTGGCTGAGGCACTCCTGCCGCTCTTTGACCACGTAAGGCTCTGTGCCCCCAGCTACAGCCACTGGGTGCTGCCTGGAAACTGTGTGCCCTGTGCATTTCCAGCCCTGTGCCCAGGGCGCCCGGAGGAGCCAATGCTGAGGTGTTTTTTCATTTTTTTTTCATCTAGGATAATAGCCACGTACAGCTGCTCTCCATAAAACTCTTCCGAGACATGATGGAGTACTTGGAAGAGAGCGAAAACCCTTTGGAAAGCCCTGTGCAACAGAGCCTGCTTCCACTCTTCTTCCACTGCAATGATGAGAATCAGCATGTGGCAGAGGTGAGGACTCGTGGGCTGCTGCTGTCCGCCTGGCACGGGGCTCGGCTGCCTCCTGCCCTGCGCCTGCTGGACCGCAGCCTCCTGCAGGCCATGGCAGGGGGAGGCGGGTCCCGAGCCCTGGGCTGCGGGGCCATCTCCGCGTCTCTGCTGCTCTCCAGGCTTCTCGGGAAACGCTGCTTTATGCGGTCAAGTTCATCAAGAGGAGGGATCTCAAAAAGCTGCTGAAGGAGCAGAAACTGTGGAAGTTCAGCAAGTGCCTGGTAAGGACGGCCTGGAATCCCCACCTCAGCCAGGAGAAGGCCCCTGAGGGCGGTGCTCAGTGTGCGGGCCGGGCAGCTGTGCCCCTGCGCGCTGCTGCAGCCAGAGGCCGCGCGGGCTCCTCTCCAGGCTCCCGTGGGCCCGAGCCGGGTGCCCATGAAAGCCCGGCCCGGCGGAGCTGCGGGGCAGGGGCGGCACCGCGGCTCCCCGGGCAGCAGCCGGCCCTCTCCCCCTCCCCTCTCGGGAGCCCGGCGCCAGCGGCTGCTGGCCGCGCCTCAGGGCTGTGTGGCCGGGGGAGGCCGGGGCTTGGCGCAGGCAGCGCCCGGCCCAGGGCCTGAGCCCGCGCCAACCCTTCCCTCCTGCCGCTCTCTCCAGCTGGCAGAGGACAGGAGCAGAGCAGCCGAGCACCTGCGCCGAGCCCTGCGCTACCTGGAGAGCCCACAGGAGCCCCTGCGAGAGGCGGCCATCAGCTTCATGGGTGAGTTACGAGCCCGGGCTCCCTTCCCCGGCCCGCCGCAGCTCGGCCCCGGCCCCGCCTGCTGCCCCGGCAGCGGCAGCCGCGCCCGGCGCCGTGAAGCCCCGCCTGGCCTGGGCATTGCTGCTGCCGCCCTCTGACAGCCGTGCCCTGGGGCGACAGCGTGCCGCATGGGCTGAGCTGAGCCCTGCCGGGCCGGCAGCCCGTGTGGCCACAGCGCCGCAGCGGCGCTGGCAGGGAGCTGTGCCGCTGGGGCCATGACAGGCTCTGTGTTCACAGGCATGGCCGGGCGGCACCTGAGGGGGCAGCAGCAAGAGCTGCAGCTGATCTGCGCTGGTGAGTGAGGGCAGCGGGCTGACAGCGGGGGCTGCCGGGGGGAGCTGCAAGCCCTGCCCCGGCTGCGGAGGGCTCTGCTCCCGTGGGCAGAGCACACGGAGATTTCAGGGCCACGCGGGCCATTCGTGGCCAGCAGCTTCGGGCTGATCCCCTTGCTCCCTTCTCCCTCCTGGCCATGGCAAGAGCCGGCTGGGATGGCCCTGGCAGGGGGCTCTTCCTCGGCTCCCTGCAGCTCCAGCTTCTGACCGTGCCTCTGTTCCTCTCTCTCGCAGCCCTTGAAGACAAAACGAACGACGTCAGCCTCGCCGTCGGAAGCCTGGCAATTCAAACGCTGTGCATCGTCAGGTCAGGAGAGCGGGCTCCCATCTCCAGGTTCCAGTGGCTCCAAAATCACCTGCGCAGGGCGTGGAAGACACGGCCTCGTCCGTCATGGCTCGGCTGCCTGCCCTGCCAGGGCTCTGTGGAGAACTGATCCCAGAAGCTGTTTTTGTTGTGGCCACCTGAGTCAGGTGGAATTATCCGTTTCTTCAAGAATTTTTGTTTCTTTTTTTTTTTTTTTTCTTTTACCATGTAAATATAGACTATGTTAACATACACAGACTCCCAGGATCTTTCTTTTGCTGCCCAGGGTCCGTACGGCATAGGGGAGGAGGGGGAAAAGGATGCTCGCACTCAGCCAGCTGCGCAGTGGGCCCGGGGAAATGGCCAGAAACCCCTCGGCCTTTGGTGGTTCTGCTGAAGCCTTTGTGCTGCCCACAGAGCGGCTGGGCAGGGGCCGGAGCTGCGGGGATCCCTGCCAGAGAGGTGCCTGGAGATGGCCACAAGCCCTGGGCCAGGCAGGAAGCGCCAGCCGTGTCCTCCTGCCCGTGTGCTGCCGGCTGCCTTGCTGAGGGCTCCCAGGTGCCTCTCCATGGGGCTGCTCTGGAGCTGCTGTGGGGCTGCGGCGCTGCTGCCGGGCAGCTTGGCCGGGCTGGGGCAGCCCCTGAGGGGCTGGGCCGCTGGCAAGCCGTGGGCAATGGGCTGTCAGAGGCCACAAGCAGCCCCCTGGCAGCCGCCTTGTTCCTGCCAGAGTTGACCTGCAAGACGCATCCTGGGCGCTCTGCAACTAACAGCATCAGTGTTGTTGGAAACCCAAATGCAGAGAAATCTCAGACCTTTGGTCTTGTCAGCAAAGCTTAGAATTAAACACAGGATTTGATCTGAGACCTTGCAAAGGGCTCCCAAACTTAGGTGCTAGGAGCGAGAATGCGGATTTCCAGTTTATAGCAGCGACACGGGGAGGAAAGTTGAAGTGGAGGAAAGTTTAGAGTTTTCGAGTTCAAGATCTAGGAAAAAATCCAAGTAGTTACAATGGTAAACAAGAAGTTTAGGATGCAGTGCTGTAGGTTTGTGTGTCATAGCATGACTGGCTAAGGAAGCTTACACTGTCAGCATGATGTGGGAACCCAGGAAATTCCTCTGGCTGCCCTGCAGGACTCGAGACCCTGTCAGAGGGCTCAGAGAGCTTGGCACAGAGCCCAAGACCCCTGTGCCTTTGATTTAGCCCTTGGAAAAAACAATCCCCAACCTTGTATGAAGAATGACCAGCCACAAAAGTTGAAGTAGAATGATAGTGAATTTATCCCAGAGTGGAAAACTAGATTTTGAGGGTTTTTAGAATGGGGCTTCAGGGGGCCAGATGGAGCAATCTGGGCACGTCCAGCCTTTCTCCTTCTTCTTGGCCTCCATCTTCTGCTGTGATGTTGGCATTTGAGATTGGTCTAGAGTAGAAGCTCGCTGTCCGACATAGACGATAGGGATTGGAAAGTAATTGTAACTATTGTACAGGTAGTTTTTACTAGAAAAAGATAACACCACCCCAGAGGAGGCAGAGTGCCTTAGACTGTCTTGCTGAGCGGACCTCGGCAGAACAGGAGAAAGAATTTTATAGATAAGATACAATCAACAACCTTGAGACTGAGAAATGAAGAGCTCTGACTCCTTCTTCCACCACCGGGCTGGGAAAAGAGACTTTCTAACTTATCTCGCGGTCACTCTGACCAGCTAGACACTCCGAGAGCATGAGTCCGTAAGATGAAATCTTGAAGATTGGGTCCAAAACATAAAAATCCTTGTTGGCCGTGTCTTCTTGGCCAAGAAATCCTTCAAAGCTCTTGTAACTACAAGTCTTGCGGCCCTGTGAGCCATGCGGTGGAGATGTGAGCCCAACTCACCCTTCCTGCCTATGTAGAAGAGAAGAAAAAGCAATGGCATCATCTAAAAAACTCAGAGGTCCGCTCTCTAGCTCGTTCCAAACTCCTTCAACTCCCCAAAAGTGGGATTTAGCTACAAATAGATGACAAGGACTCTCAGGGCTGCCTCTCTGACTCCAGAGCGGCTGCTTTAGAATCTTTCACATAACCCTGTGTAGTCAGGTGCCAGAAATGGATCATTTGAAGAAACTTTCCCAACTGACTTGCATGGAGGCGTGTTTGAAGGGTGTTTGAAGAGAAAGTTTCCCAGAAGAGGTCTGGGCTTTGGCCTAGCTGTGTCCCCTACTGACTGTGAAGTGTGCCATCAGCTGCAGGGCTATCCCGGCTAAAAAATATCATCGAGTCACTTGGACTTGCTCTTTTTGGCCTATAAAAGCTGGACCCACTTTCGGGGCAAATTTGGAGAGCTCATCTATGGGTGGATGGAACACCTAGGATTTTCCCAGTTGCTGGGAATGGTTCTTAAGGTCCCTGGAGTAAAACGGGGCTTCCCAGCAACTGCGCATCGTCAAGATGACAAAGAATTGTCTTGGTTTGAAGATTGAGGTGTCTGCTAAGGAAGGCAGAAGTCTTCTCTGGAATGGAAAATGTAAATCCCCTCCCTTCAAATGATTCTCATTTAGAAATTCAAATGCTCTCAGGGAAAGATATAGGGATAGGCCTGAGCCCGCAGAGCAGGGCGGCCTTTGCTTATGGTCTGAGCCCTTCCTAAAGATTCTGTCAGGCTGTCTTAGACACCTGGGGCCAGGGATTCCTTCCAAGCTGGGCCACTTTAGCGAGGCTGGGGCCGGCCCCAGGGCAGGAGGCAGTGTGTGCAAGGGCCCTGGGTGGCACGCTGCAGCACGGTCACCGTGCCATGGAACGGAACCCGGTCTCCAAGGCCCCTTTGTGACACGTGGGAAATAGAAGCTTGCCCGGTGCTGGGAGCAAACAGCGGGGCACAACGGGACAGAGCAGTGCTGTGAGGAGCCCCCACACAGCGCACTCGTTCCCGTCTGACCAGGAGCTTTTCTGCAGCGTTCTTCCTGCAGCTGAGCTCAAGGCCAGAGCACAGGACTCGGTGACCCGTGGCCTTCCAAGGCTTCTATTCTGCAGCTGCCCTCAAGGGCAGAGCGTGGGACTTGGTGCCCTGGAGCTTTCCCAGGGCACCTCTCCTGCAAGTAGCTCCAGCCACAGACATGGAGCAGAGACCCCCGAGAGTGCCCAAGATGGCCTGGGTGGAGGAGGAGGAAGGCGGCCCTGGAGCAGCCCCAGCACAGGAGACTGAAGAGGTGGTGCCCTTCCATCCACCACAGGGGGGTGAGTGGCAGAACTGGGCTGCAGGCCTGGAGCCTGCAGCCAACTTGGCCCCATGCCATGCCATGCCATGCCATGCCATGCCATGCCATGCCATGCCATGCCATGCCATGCCATGCCATGCCATGCAATCCCCTGGGGAAATGCCCACGGACAGGCCGGAAGAGGCGCCAGGCAGACACCCCTCAGCGGCCTCGCTCCATCCCCCTGGGGCATCGCAGGGCTCTCCCTGCCTGGGGAGTGCAGGGCTGGGCTGTGTTCTCCGGCCTCTCCCGCAGCCCCTCAGCTCTGGCTGCGCTCCCTCTTTGCCAGATGAAGCTGTGGAGCGCACACATGAGCAGGAATCCAGCCGTGGCCGCTTCCATCGAACAGCGCAGGTACCTGCAGCCACCCCCACCCGGGCTGGGCCTGCTGTCCCTGCTCAGCCCAGCACCGTGTGTGCAGCACTCCATGCAACATCCGCGGCTTCTTGCCCTTCTCCTACAGCTCGTCTGCCACTTCATCCGGAGCATTCAGCAGGAAGAGACCCGCACCATGGGCACTGGGCTCACAGCTCACTCCGAGCTCCTCAAGCATGAGACCAGTGCCGCCCTGCTGGATTTGCTCCTGGAGAAGGGTGTTGCCAGGCCAGAACAAGTAAGCAGCCTGGGGCCAGGCTTCAGTTCCCCCAGGAGTCACGTGGCTTCCCCAGCCACGCCTGCTGCTCCCTCAGAGCCTTTGAGGCCATGGCAGTGCGCTGGCAAGGAAAGCACTTCTCTGGGGAGCCTGGGGACATTGCTCTCTCTGGCAGCTTTCCAAGTCTCCCCGTGCCTCCCGCAGGTGCCTGCCATGGTGAGGTACATTCACCGATGGCTCCTGGCCAATGATTCTGCCCAGCACAGGCTGGACAAGGCCCTGCTGAAACTCACCAAAGCACAGCCGGCTGACGCAGTCGTGACGCTCCTGCGTGTGGCCCCGTCCTGTGACAGGTATGGGGCCCACCTGCCCAGAGGGCTCAGGCCTCCCAAGCCCATCACCCTGTATCGCCTGGCCCAGGTGTCTGAGCTAGAGAGTTCCAGAACCCTCTGGCTGCTGCCTTTCCCAGCCCTGGCACGTCAGCCCCTTAGCCTGCTGCCATGCTGCCTTGCTGCCCCTCAGGGCCCGTCCTCACACAGCTTGGCTGCCTGGCTGCTGCTGGCAAGGGCCAGTGGGCAGAGGAAGAGCCGGCGCTCAGCCCAGGCCCCTAGGGATGCCCAGGCCACGCTGCTGTGTCTGAGATCCCCCCTGAGACAGAGCTCTAATCCCGCAGAGCTGCCACCTCCATGTGGAAGACCATCATGTGCTCGTCCAGGACCGCGGAGCCAGTGCAGCTGATCCTCCTGGATGTGCTGGGGAGCTGGCCAGAGTACAGCACGTGCACCTCGGATGGGGACAAAACGGCTGTCTTTGCCCTGGCTGTGAGTTTCCGCAACTGGCCTTTGCTGGCCCCAAGGCCGCCTCTCCAGCAGCTCTCCATCCTCCTTCCCCCACTGCATCTGCCTGCCTCAGGCGCTGGCCGGAAACCTGGCCCAGGGCCAGCTTCAGCCCCACCAGGCCCCGTGCTCCCCTGCCAAGGTCTCTCCGGGCCTCTCCCTGCCACGCTCGGGCCCTGCCACACGGACACCTCGGCACTGAGCGCTCTCTCGGGGGGCTTTGTCCTTTGCAGGCGACCGTGGTGATGTGGAAGATCCTCCAAGAGTCCTCTGTCCCACGTGTAGTGAGGCCATATTTCCCCCGCCTTTTTGTTCATCTGCTCTTCCAAGTGTTCTCCAGCACAGAAGAGATGCCAGAGGAGGTCCAAACCTTCTGGAAGGATTGCCTGGAAGAGCACGGTCTTGTCATCAGCCCCAACAGGTGCTCCATCCCACTCCTCCTGTCCCTGCCTGACACGTGGCCTGCAAAGGAGCCAGTGCTGCCAGAGTGACCTGGGCTTTGCTGTGCACACAGGTTTGCAGTGCAGACCCTGAAGTCCCTGCTCTGCCAAAAGCAGTACAAGGATGTGGTGTTGTCAGTGGAAGGCAAGCGTGGCTGGGACACGCTGCTCTGTGCTGACACCCGCCACTATGCCATGGGTCTGCTGGCCAGGTGAGACTCACTTTCTCCCCATTGATCCTGCCATTTGTGCTCTGTGCCCGAGCCGTCCCACACATTCCCCGAGACCCTGGGACACACTGAGGGACAGCTAAGGACACACTGAGGGACGGCCAAGCAGACTGGAAAAGGCTGCGAGGGGAGAGAGCACAGGAGGAGACACCTCCTAAAGGGCCCAGGTCCCCATGCAGAGTGGTGGTAAAAGACCACCAGGCTCTGTAAGCCTGTCCTTGGAGAGATTTGCTCAGCTTCCTGGTCCCTTTTTTGCCCTCCTAGGGAGATGCGCCACGCTTGTCATCGCTTGTGTTCCAGTATTGCACTCCACCTCCTCTGGCTGCTCAGCACACAGGAGCCACACTGGGATCTGCCCGCCCTGGCATTCCTTGTGGAGGTGAGCCGGGTGTCCAGCGCTGCCTGGCTGTGCTGCCTCCCAGCTCTCTGCCCTCTCGTGGCCGCAGACACCTGGGACGGTGCCCGCACCCTGTGCTGCTGCTGCTGCTGCTGCTGCGTCCTGGGCCCAGCCCTGTGCGGCTGCGGGCTCCTGCCGGCCGGCTCCCCCATCACTGGCCTGTGCCTTTCAGGTCCTCGTGTGCCTGGATTCTAGTGAATGTGGCGACAGTGTTGTGAAGGTCTCTTCAAGGTACCTGCAGAGCGAGTGCAGGGAGAGGCGTCGCCTGGCGCTCAGGGCCCTTCTGGAGCTCATTGATGATCCCTCAATGGTGAGAAGGGGGCGGTGGCTGAAGCTGCACTGGGAACGCAGTCGCTTGGCCTGGCCTGGCCTTTGGGCACTGGGGCAGCTGCTGCCAGCTCTCCTGCCTCCTGCTTCAGCTACCCCAGTGCTTCAGGACAGTCCTTTGGCCTCTGGGCCCTGTGGCAGCAGGGTGGGACTTCACAGACTTGTGTTGCGCACAGGCCGAAAGAATGTGGAGCTTGACCGAAAGCCTCATGCGCCTACTGGCGGACAAAGATGCAGAGACAGCTGGGATGACACTCATCACACTCAGCTTTATACTCCTGCACAAACACATGCTGATGTCCACCCCCATTGCCGTGCAGCTGGCTGAGGCACTCCTGCCGCTCTTTGACCACGTAAGGCTCTGTGCCCCCAGCTACAGCCACTGGGTGCTGCCTGGAAACTGTGTGCCCTGTGCATTTCCAGCCCTGTGCCCAGGGTGCCCGGAGGAGCCAATGCTGAGGTGTTTTTTCATTTTTTCTTCATCTAGGATAATAGCCAGGTACAGCTGCTCTCCATAAAACTCTTCCGAGACATGATGGAGTACTTGGAAGAGAGAGAAAACCCTTTGGAAAGCCCTGTGCAACAGAGCCTGCTTCCACTCTTCTTCCACTGCAATGATGAGAATCAGCATGTGGCAGAGGTGAGGACTCGTGGGCTGCTGCTGTCCGCCTGGCACGGGGCTCGGCTGCCTCCTGCCCTGCGCCTGCTGGACCGCAGCCTCCTGCAGGCCATGGCAGGGGGAGGCGGGTCCCGAGCCCTGGGCTGCGGGGCCATCTCCGCGTCTCTGCTGCTCTCCAGGCTTCTCGGGAAACGCTGCTTTATGCGGTCAAGTTCATCAAGAGGAGGGATCTCAAAAAGCTGCTGAAGGAGCAGAAACTGTGGAAGTTCAGCAAGTGCCTGGTAAGGACGGCCTGGAATCCCCACCTCAGCCAGGAGAAGGCCCCTGAGGGCGGTGCTCAGTGTGCGGGCCGGGCAGCTGTGCCCCTGCGCGCTGCTGCAGCCAGAGGCCGCGCGGGCTCCTCTCCAGGCTCCCGTGGGCCCGAGCCGGGTGCCCATGAAAGCCCGGCCCGGCGGAGCTGCGGGGCAGGGGCGGCACCGCGGCTCCCCGGGCAGCAGCCGGCCCTCTCCCCCTCCCCTCTCGGGAGCCCGGCGCCAGCGGCTGCTGGCCGCGCCTCAGGGCTGTGTGGCCGGGGGAGGCCGGGGCTTGGCGCAGGCAGCGCCCGGCCCAGGGCCTGAGCCCGCGCCAACCCTTCCCTCCTGCCGCTCTCTCCAGCTGGCAGAGGACAGGAGCAGAGCAGCCGAGCACCTGCGCCGAGCCCTGCGCTACCTGGAGAGCCCACAGGAGCCCCTGCGAGAGGCGGCCATCAGCTTCATGGGTGAGTTACGAGCCCGGGCTCCCTCCCCGGCCCGCCGCAGCTCGGCCCCGGCCCCGCCTGCTGCCCCGGCAGCGGCAGCCGCGCCCGGCGCCGTGGAGCCCCGCCTGGCCTGGGCATTGCTGCTGCCGCCCTCTGACAGCCGTGCCCTGGGGCGACAGCGTGCCGCATGGGCTGAGCTGAGCCCTGCCGGGCCGGCAGCCCGTGTGGCCACAGCGCCGCAGCGGCGCTGGCAGGGAGCTGTGCTGCTGGGGCCATGACAGGCTCTGTGTTCACAGGCATGGCCGGGCGGCACCTGAGGGGGCAGCAGCAAGAGCTGCAGCTGATCTGCGCTGGTGAGTGAGGGCAGCGGGCTGACAGCGGGGGCTGCCGGGGGGAGCTGCAAGCCCTGCCCCGGCTGCGGAGGGCTCTGCTCCCGTGGGCAGAGCACACGGAGATTTCAGGGCCACGCGGGCCATTCGTGGCCAGCAGCTTCGGGTTGATCCCCTTGCTCCCTTCTCCCTCCTGGCCATGGCAAGAGCCGGCTGGGATGGCCCTGGCAGGGGGCTCTTCCTCGGCTCCCTGCAGCTCCAGCTTCTGACCGTGCCTCTGTTCCTCTCTCTCGCAGCCCTTGAAGACAAAACGAACGACGTCAGCCTCGCCGTCGGAAGCCTGGCAATTCAAACGCTGTGCATCGTCAGGTCAGGAGAGCGGGCTCCCATCTCCAGGTTCCAGTGGCTCCAAAATCACCTGCGCAGGGCGTGGAAGACACGGCCTCGTCCGTCATGGCTCGGCTGCCTGCCCTGCCAGGGCTCTGTGGAGAACTGATCCCAGAAGCTGTTTTTGTTGTGGCCACCTGAGTCAGGTGGAATTATCCGTTTCTTCAAGAATTTTTGTTTCTTTTTTTTTTTTTTTTCTTTTACCATGTAAATATAGACTATGTTAACATACACAGACTCCCAGGATCTTTGTTTTGCTGCCCAGGGTCCGTACGGCATAGGGGAGGAGGGGGAAAAGGATGCTCGCACTCAGCCAGCTGCGCAGGCGTGCAGTGGGCCCGGGGAAATGGCCAGAAACCCCTCGGCCTTTGGTGGTTCTGCTGAAGCCTTTGTGCTGCCCACAGAGCGGCTGGGCAGGGGCCGGAGCTGCGGGGATCCCTGCCAGAGAGGTGCCTGGAGATGGCCACAAGCCCTGGGCCAGGCAGGAAGCGCCAGCCGTGTCCTCCTGCCCGTGTGCTGCCGGCTGCCTTGCTGAGGGCTCCCAGGTGCCTCTGCATGGGGCTGCTCTGGAGCTGCTGTGGGGCAGCGGCGCTGCTGCCGGGCAGCTTGGCCGGGCTGGGGCAGCCCCTGAGGGGCTGGGCCGCTGGCAAGCCGTGGGCAATGGGCTGTCAGAGGCCACAAGCAGCCCCCTGGCAGCCGCCTTGTTCCTGCCAGAGTTGACCTGCAAGACGCATCCTGGGCGCTCTGCAACTAACAGCATCAGTGTTGTTGGAAACCCAAATGCAGAGAAATCTCAGACCTTTGGTCTTGTCAGCAAAGCTTAGAATTAAACACAGGATTTGATCTGAGACCTTGCAAAGGGCTCCCAAACTTAGGTGCTAGGAGCGAGAATGCGGATTTCCAGTTTATAGCAGCGACACGGGGAGGAAAGTTGAAGTGGAGGAAAGTTTAGAGTTTTCGAGTTCAAGATCTAGGAAAAAATCCAAGTAGTTACAATGGTAAACAAGAAGTTTAGGATGCAGTGCTGTAGGTTTGTGTGTCATAGCATGACTGGCTAAGGAAGCTTACACTGTCAGCATGATGTGGGAACCCAGGAAATTCCTCTGACTGCCCTGCAGGACTCGAGACCCTGTCAGAGGGCTCAGAGAGCTTGGCACAGAGCCCAAGACCCCTGTGCTATTGATTTAGCCCTTGGAAAAAACAATCCCCAACCTTGTATGAAGAATGACCAGCCACAAAAGTTGAAGTAGAATGATAGTGAATTTATCCCAGAGTGGAAAACTAGATTTTGAGGGTTTTTAGAATGGGGCTTCAGGGGGCCAGATGGAGCAATCTGGGCACGTCCAGCCTTTCTCCTTCTTCTTGGCCTCCATCTTCTGCTGTGATGTTGGCATTTGAGATTGGTCTAGAGTAGAAGCTCGCTGTCCGACATAGACGATAGGGATTGGAAAGTAATTGTAACTATTGTACAGGTAGTTTTTAGTAGAAAAAGATAACACCACCCCAGAGGAGGCAGAGTGCCTTAGACTGTCTTGCTGAGCGGACCTTGGCAGGACAGGAGAAAGAATTTTATAGATAAGATACAATCAACAACCTTGAGACTGAGAAATGAAGAGCTCTGACTCCTTCTTCCACCACCGGGCTGGGAAAAGGGACTCTCTAACTCATCTCGCGGTCACTCTGACCAGCTAGACACTCCGAGAGCATGAGTCCGTAAGATGAAATCTTGAAGATTGGGTCCAAAACATAAAAATCCTTGTTGGCCGTGTCTTCTTGGCCAAGAAATCCTTCAAAGCTCTTGTAACTACAAGTCTTGTGGCCCTGTGAGCCATGCGGTGGAGATGTGAGCCCAACTCACCCTTCCTGCCTATGTAGAAGAGAAGAAAAAGCAATGGCATCATCTAAAAAACTCAGAGGTCCGCTCTCTAGCTCGTTCCAAACTCCTTCAACTCCCCAAAAGTGGGATTTAGCTACAAATAGATGACAAGGACTCTCAGGGCTGCCTCTCTGACTCCAGAGCGGCTGCTTTAGAATCTTTCACATAACCCTGTGTAGTCAGGTGCCAGAAATGGATCATTTGAAGAAACTTTCCCAACTGACTTGCATGGAGGCGTGTTTGAAGGGTGTTTGAAGAGAAAGTTTCCCAGAAGAGGTCTGGGCTTTGGCCTAGCTGTGTCCCCTGCTGACTGTGAAGTGTGCCATCAGCTGCAGGGCTATCCCGGCTAAAAAATATCATCGAGTCACTTGGACTTGCTCTTTTTGGCCTATAAAAGCTGGACCCACTTTCGGGGCAAATTTGGAGAGCTCATCTATGGGTGGATGGAACACCTAGGATTTTCCCAGTTGCTGGGAATGGTTCTTAAGGTCCCTGGAGTAAAACGGGGCTTCCCAGCAACTGCGCATCGTCAAGATGACAAAGAATTGTCTTGGTTTGAAGAGAGAGATGTCTGCTAAGGAAGGCAGAAGTCTTCTCTGGAATGGAAAATGTAAATCCCCTCCCTTCAAATGATTCTCATTTAGAAATTCAAATGCTCTCGGGGAAAGATATAGGGATAGGCCTGAGCCCGCAGAGCAGGGCGGCCTTTGCTTATGGTCTGAGCCCTTCCTAAAGATTCTGTCAGGCTGTCTTAGACACCTGGGGCCAGGGATTCCTTCCAAGCTGGGCCACTTTAGCGGGGCTGGGGCCGGCCCCAGGGCAGGAGGCAGTGTGTGCAAGGGCCCTGGGTGGTACGCTGCAGCACGGTCACCGTGCCATGGAACGGAACCCGGTCTCCAAGGCCCCTTTGTGACACGTGGGAAATAGAAGCTTGCCCGGTGCTGGGAGCAAACAGCGGGGCACAACGGGACAGAGCAGTGCTGTGAGGAGCCCCCACACAGCGCACTCGTTCCCGTCTGACCAGGAGCTTTTCTGCAGCGTTCTTCCTGCAGCTGAGCTCAAGGCCAGAGCACAGGACTCGGTGACCCGTGGCCTTCCAAGGCTTCTATTCTGCAGCTGCCCTCAAGGGCAGAGCGTGGGACTTGGTGCCCTGGAGCTTTCCCAGGGCACCTCTCCTGCAAGTAGCTCCAGCCACAGACATGGAGCAGAGACCCCCGAGAGTGCCCAAGATGGCCTGGGTGGAGGAGGAGGAAGGCGGCCCTGGAGCAGCCCCAGCACAGGAGACTGAAGAGGTGGTGCCCTTCCATCCACCACAGGGGGGTGAGTGGCAGAACTGGGCTGCAGGCCTGGAGCCTGCAGCCAACTTGGCCCCATGCCATGCCATGCCATGCCATGCCATGCCATGCCATGCCATGCCATGCCATGCCATGCCATGCCATGCCATGCAATCCCCTGGGGAAATGCCCACGGACAGGCCGGAAGAGGCGCCAGGCAGACACCCCTCAGCGGCCTCGCTCCATCCCCCTGGGGCATCGCAGGGCTCTCCCTGCCTGGGGAGTGCAGGGCTGGGCTGTGTTCTCCGGCCTCTCCCGCAGCCCCTCAGCTCTGGCTGCGCTCCCTCTTTGCCAGATGAAGCTGTGGAGCGCACACATGAGCAGGAATCCAGCCGTGGCCGCTTCCATCGAACAGCGCAGGTACCTGCAGCCACCCCCACCCGGGCTGGGCCTGCTGTCCCTGCTCAGCCCAGCACCGTGTGTGCAGCACTCCATGCAACATCCGCGGCTTCTTGCCCTTCTCCTACAGCTCGTCTGCCACTTCATCCGGAGCATTCAGCAGGAAGAGACCCGCACCATGGGCACTGGGCTCACAGCTCACTCCGAGCTCCTCAAGCATGAGACCAGTGCCGCCCTGCTGGATTTGCTCCTGGAGAAGGGTGTTGCCAGGCCAGAACAAGTAAGCAGCCTGGGGCCAGGCTTCAGTTCCCCCAGGAGTCACGTGGCTTCCCCAGCCACGCCTGCTGCTCCCTCAGAGCCTTTGAGGCCATGGCAGTGCGCTGGCAAGGAAAGCACTTCTCTGGGGAGCCTGGGGACATTGCTCTCTCTG
This sequence comes from Zonotrichia albicollis, assembly GCF_047830755.1. Lineage (NCBI taxonomy): Eukaryota > Metazoa > Chordata > Aves > Passeriformes > Passerellidae > Zonotrichia > Zonotrichia albicollis. The sequence goes on from NC_133850.1 coordinate 4,193,729, forward strand.
GCAGCTTTCCAAGTCTCCCCGTGCCTCCCGCAGGTGCCTGCCATGGTGAGGTACATTCACCGATGGCTCCTGGCCAATGATTCTGCCCAGCACAGGCTGGACAAGGCCCTGCTGAAACTCACCAAAGCACAGCCGGCTGACGCAGTCGTGACGCTCCTGCGTGTGGCCCCGTCCTGTGACAGGTATGGGGCCCACCTGCCCAGAGGGCTCAGGCCTCCCAAGCCCATCACCCTGTATCGCCTGGCCCAGGTGTCTGAGCTAGAGAGTTCCAGAACCCTCTGGCTGCTGCCTTTCCCAGCCCTGGCACGTCAGCCCCTTAGCCTGCTGCCATGCTGCCTTGCTGCCCCTCAGGGCCCGTCCTCACACAGCTTGGCTGCCTGGCTGCTGCTGGCAAGGGCCAGTGGGCAGAGGAAGAGCCGGCGCTCAGCCCAGGCCCCTAGGGATGCCCAGGCCACGCTGCTGTGTCTGAGATCCCCCCTGAGACAGAGCTCTAATCCCGCAGAGCTGCCACCTCCATGTGGAAGACCATCATGTGCTCGTCCAGGACCGCGGAGCCAGTGCAGCTGATCCTCCTGGATGTGCTGGGGAGCTGGCCAGAGTACAGCACGTGCACCTCGGATGGGGACAAAACGGCTGTCTTTGCCCTGGCTGTGAGTTTCCGCAACTGGCCTTTGCTGGCCCCAAGGCCGCCTCTCCAGCAGCTCTCCATCCTCCTTCCCCCACTGCATCTGCCTGCCTCAGGCGCTGGCCGGAAACCTGGCCCAGGGCCAGCTTCAGCCCCACCAGGCCCCGTGCTCCCCTGCCAAGGTCTCTCCGGGCCTCTCCCTGCCACGCTCGGGCCCTGCCACACGGACACCTCGGCACTGAGCGCTCTCTCGGGGGGCTTTGTCCTTTGCAGGCGACCGTGGTGATGTGGAAGATCCTCCAAGAGTCCTCTGTCCCACGTGTAGTGAGGCCATATTTCCCCCGCCTTTTTGTTCATCTGCTCTTCCAAGTGTTCTCCAGCACAGAAGAGATGCCAGAGGAGGTCCAAACCTTCTGGAAGGATTGCCTGGAAGAGCACGGTCTTGTCATCAGCCCCAACAGGTGCTCCATCCCACTCCTCCTGTCCCTGCCTGACACGTGGCCTGCAAAGGAGCCAGTGCTGCCAGAGTGACCTGGGCTTTGCTGTGCACACAGGTTTGCAGTGCAGACCCTGAAGTCCCTGCTCTGCCAAAAGCAGTACAAGGATGTGGTGTTGTCAGTGGAAGGCAAGCGTGGCTGGGACACGCTGCTCTGTACTGACACCCGCCACTATGCCATGGGTCTGCTGGCCAGGTGAGACTCACTTTCCTCCCCGTTGATCCTGCCATTTGTGCTCTGTGCCCGAGCCGTCCCACACATTCCCCGAGACCCTGGGACACACTGAGGGACAGCTAAGGACACACTGAGGGACGGCCAAGCAGACTGGAAAAGGCTGCGAGGGGAGAGAGCACAGGAGGAGACACCTCCTAAAGGGCCCAGGTCCCCATGCAGAGTGGTGGTAAAAGACCACCAGGCTCTGTAAGCCTGTCCTTGGAGAGATTTGCTCAGCTTCCTGGTCCCTTTTTTGCCCTCCTAGGGAGATGCGCCACGCTTGTCATCGCTTGTGTTCCAGTATTGCACTCCACCTCCTCTGGCTGCTCAGCACACAGGAGCCACACTGGGATCTGCCCGCCCTGGCATTCCTTGTGGAGGTGAGCCGGGTGTCCAGCGCTGCCTGGCTGTGCTGCCTCCCAGCTCTCTGCCCTCTCGTGGCCGCAGACACCTGGGACGGTGCCCGCACCCTGTGCTGCTGCTGCTGCTGCTGCTGCGTCCTGGGCCCAGCCCTGTGCGGCTGCGGGCTCCTGCCGGCCGGCTCCCCCATCACTGGCCTGTGCCTTTCAGGTCCTCGTGTGCCTGGATTCTAGTGAATGTGGCGACAGTGTTGTGAAGGTCTCTTCAAGGTACCTGCAGAGCGAGTGCAGGGAGAGGCGTCGCCTGGCGCTCAGGGCCCTTCTGGAGCTCATTGATGATCCCTCAATGGTGAGAAGGGGGCGGTGGCTGAAGCTGCACTGGGAACGCAGTCGCCTGGCCTGGCCTGGCCTTTGGGCACTGGGGCAGCTGCTGCCAGCTCTCCTGCCTCCTGCTTCAGCTACCCCAGTGCTTCAGGACAGTCCTTTGGCCTCTGGGCCCTGTGGCAGCAGGGTGGGACTTCACAGACTTGTGTTGCGCACAGGCCGAAAGAATGTGGAGCTTGACCGAAAGCCTCATGCGCCTACTGGCGGACAAAGATGCAGAGACAGCTGGGATGACACTCATCACACTCAGCTTTATACTCCTGCACAAACACATGCTGATGTCCACCCCCATTGCCGTGCAGCTGGCTGAGGCACTCCTGCCGCTCTTTGACCACGTAAGGCTCTGTGCCCCCAGCTACAGCCACTGGGTGCTGCCTGGAAACTGTGTGCCCTGTGCATTTCCAGCCCTGTGCCCAGGGCGCCCGGAGGAGCCAATGCTGAGGTGTTTTTTCATTTTTTTTTCATCTAGGATAATAGCCAGGTACAGCTGCTCTCCATAAAACTCTTCCGAGACATGATGGAGTACTTGGAAGAGAGAGAAAACCCTTTGGAAAGCCCTGTGCAACAGAGCCTGCTTCCACTCTTCTTCCACTGCAATGATGAGAATCAGCATGTGGCAGAGGTGAGGACTCGTGGGCTGCTGCTGTCCGCCTGGCACGGGGCTCGGCTGCCTCCTGCCCTGCGCCTGCTGGACCGCAGCCTCCTGCAGGCCATGGCAGGGGGAGGCGGGTCCCGAGCCCTGGGCTGCGGGGCCATCTCCGCGTCTCTGCTGCTCTCCAGGCTTCTCGGGAAACGCTGCTTTATGCGGTCAAGTTCATCAAGAGGAGGGATCTCAAAAAGCTGCTGAAGGAGCAGAAACTGTGGAAGTTCAGCAAGTGCCTGGTAAGGACGGCCTGGAATCCCCACCTCAGCCAGGAGAAGGCCCCTGAGGGCGGTGCTCAGTGTGCGGGCCGGGCAGCTGTGCCCCTGCGCGCTGCTGCAGCCAGAGGCCGCGCGGGCTCCTCTCCAGGCTCCCGTGGGCCCGAGCCGGGTGCCCATGAAAGCCCGGCCCGGCGGAGCTGCGGGGCAGGGGCGGCACCGCGGCTCCCCGGGCAGCAGCCGGCCCTCTCCCCCTCCCCTCTCGGGAGCCCGGCGCCAGCGGCTGCTGGCCGCGCCTCAGGGCTGTGTGGCCGGGGGAGGCCGGGGCTTGGCGCAGGCAGCGCCCGGCCCAGGGCCTGAGCCCGCGCCAACCCTTCCCTCCTGCCGCTCTCTCCAGCTGGCAGAGGACAGGAGCAGAGCAGCCGAGCACCTGCGCCGAGCCCTGCGCTACCTGGAGAGCCCACAGGAGCCCCTGCGAGAGGCGGCCATCAGCTTCATGGGTGAGTTACGAGCCCGGGCTCCCTCCCCGGCCCGCCGCAGCTCGGCCCCGGCCCCGCCTGCTGCCCCGGCAGCGGCAGCCGCGCCCGGCGCCGTGGAGCCCCGCCTGGCCTGGGCATTGCTGCTGCCGCCCTCTGACAGCCGTGCCCTGGGGCGACAGCGTGCCGCATGGGCTGAGCTGAGCCCTGCCGGGCCGGCAGCCCGTGTGGCCACAGCGCCGCAGCGGCGCTGGCAGGGAGCTGTGCCGCTGGGGCCATGACAGGCTCTGTGTTCACAGGCATGGCCGGGCGGCACCTGAGGGGGCAGCAGCAAGAGCTGCAGCTGATCTGCGCTGGTGAGTGAGGGCAGCGGGCTGACAGCGGGGGCTGCCGGGGGGAGCTGCAAGCCCTGCCCCGGCTGCGGAGGGCTCTGCTCCCGTGGGCAGAGCACACGGAGATTTCAGGGCCACGCGGGCCATTCGTGGCCAGCAGCTTCGGGTTGATCCCCTTGCTCCCTTCTCCCTCCTGGCCATGGCAAGAGCCGGCTGGGATGGCCCTGGCAGGGGGCTCTTCCTCGGCTCCCTGCAGCTCCAGCTTCTGACCGTGCCTCTGTTCCTCTCTCTCGCAGCCCTTGAAGACAAAACGAACGACGTCAGCCTCGCCGTCGGAAGCCTGGCAATTCAAACGCTGTGCATCGTCAGGTCAGGAGAGCGGGCTCCCATCTCCAGGTTCCAGTGGCTCCAAAATCACCTGCGCAGGGCGTGGAAGACACGGCCTCGTCCGTCATGGCTCGGCTGCCTGCCCTGCCAGGGCTCTGTGGAGAACTGATCCCAGAAGCTGTTTTTGTTGTGGCCACCTGAGTCAGGTGGAATTATCCGTTTCTTCAAGAATTTTTGTTTCTTTTTTTTTTTTTTTCTTTTACCATGTAAATATAGACTATGTTAACATACACAGACTCCCAGGATCTTTGTTTTGCTGCCCAGGGTCCGTACGGCATAGGGGAGGAGGGGGAAAAGGATGCTCGCACTCAGCCAGCTGCGCAGTGGGCCCGGGGAAATGGCCAGAAACCCCTCGGCCTTTGGTGGTTCTGCTGAAGCCTTTGTGCTGCCCACAGAGCGGCTGGGCAGGGGCCGGAGCTGCGGGGATCCCTGCCAGAGAGGTGCCTGGAGATGGCCACAAGCCCTGGGCCAGGCAGGAAGCGCCAGCCGTGTCCTCCTGCCCGTGTGCTGCCGGCTGCCTTGCTGAGGGCTCCCAGGTGCCTCTCCATGGGGCTGCTCTGGAGCTGCTGTGGGGCTGCGGCGCTGCTGCCGGGCAGCTTGGCCGGGCTGGGGCAGCCCCTGAGGGGCTGGGCCGCTGGCAAGCCGTGGGCAATGGGCTGTCAGAGGCCACAAGCAGCCCCCTGGCAGCCGCCTTGTTCCTGCCAGAGTTGACCTGCAAGACGCATCCTGGGCGCTCTGCAACTAACAGCATCAGTGTTGTTGGAAACCCAAATGCAGAGAAATCTCAGACCTTTGGTCTTGTCAGCAAAGCTTAGAATTAAACACAGGATTTGATCTGAGACCTTGCAAAGGGCTCCCAAACTTAGGTGCTAGGAGCGAGAATGCGGATTTCCAGTTTATAGCAGCGACACGGGGAGGAAAGTTGAAGTGGAGGAAAGTTTAGAGTTTTCGAGTTCAAGATCTAGGAAAAAATCCAAGTAGTTACAATGGTAAACAAGAAGTTTAGGATGCAGTGCTGTAGGTTTGTGTGTCATAGCATGACTGGCTAAGGAAGCTTACACTGTCAGCATGATGTGGGAACCCAGGAAATTCCTCTGGCTGCCCTGCAGGACTCGAGACCCTGTCAGAGGGCTCAGAGAGCTTGGCACAGAGCCCAAGACCCCTGTGCCTTTGATTTAGCCCTTGGAAAAAACAATCCCCAACCTTGTATGAAGAATGACCAGCCACAAAAGTTGAAGTAGAATGATAGTGAATTTATCCCAGAGTGGAAAACTAGATTTTGAGGGTTTTTAGAATGGGGCTTCAGGGGGCCAGATGGAGCAATCTGGGCACGTCCAGCCTTTCTCCTTCTTCTTGGCCTCCATCTTCTGCTGTGATGTTGGCATTTGAGATTGGTCTAGAGTAGAAGCTCGCTGTCCGACATAGACGATAGGGATTGGAAAGTAATTGTAAATATTGTACAGGTAGTTTTTACTAGAAAAAGATAACACCACCCCAGAGGAGGCAGAGTGCCTTAGACTGTCTTGCTGAGCGGACCTCGGCAGGACAGGAGAAAGAATTTTATAGATAAGATACAATCAACAACCTTGAGACTGAGAAATGAAGAGCTCTGACTCCTTCTTCCACCACCGGGCTGGGAAAAGAGACTTTCTAACTTATCTCGCGGTCACTCTGACCAGCTAGACACTCCGAGAGCATGAGTCCGTAAGATGAAATCTTGAAGATTGGGTCCAAAACATAAAAATCCTTGTTGGCCGTGTCTTCTTGGCCAAGAAATCCTTCAAAGCTCTTGTAACTACAAGTCTTGTGGCCCTGTGAGCCATGCGGTGGAGATGTGAGCCCAACTCACCCTTCCTGCCTATGTAGAAGAGAAGAAAAAGCAATGGCATCATCTAAAAAACTCAGAGGTCCGCTCTCTAGCTCGTTCCAAACTCCTTCAACTCCCCAAAAGTGGGATTTAGCTACAAATAGATGACAAGGACTCTCAGGGCTGCCTCTCTGACTCCAGAGCGGCTGCTTTAGAATCTTTCACATAACCCTGTGTAGTCAGGTGCCAGAAATGGATCATTTGAAGAAACTTTCCCAACTGACTTGCATGGAGGCGTGTTTGAAGGGTGTTTGAAGAGAAAGTTTCCCAGAAGAGGTCTGGGCTTTGGCCTAGCTGTGTCCCCTGCTGACTGTGAAGTGTGCCATCAGCTGCAGGGCTATCCCGGCTAAAAAATATCATCGAGTCACTTGGACTTGCTCTTTTTGGCCTATAAAAGCTGGACCCACTTTCGGGGCAAATTTGGAGAGCTCATCTATGGGTGGATGGAACACCTAGGATTTTCCCAGTTGCTGGGAATGGTTCTTAAGGTCCCTGGAGTAAAACGGGGCTTCCCAGCAACTGCGCATCGTCAAGATGACAAAGAATTGTCTTGGTTTGAAGAGAGAGATGTCTGCTAAGGAAGGCAGAAGTCTTCTCTGGAATGGAAAATGTAAATCCCCTCCCTTCAAATGATTCTCATTTAGAAATTCAAATGCTCTCGGGGAAAGATATAGGGATAGGCCTGAGCCCGCAGAGCAGGGCGGCCTTTGCTTATGGTCTGAGCCCTTCCTAAAGATTCTGTCAGGCTGTCTTAGACACCTGGGGCCAGGGATTCCTTCCAAGCTGGGCCACTTTAGCGGGGCTGGGGCCGGCCCCAGGGCAGGAGGCAGTGTGTGCAAGGGCCCTGGGTGGTACGCTGCAGCACGGTCACCGTGCCATGGAACGGAACCCGGTCTCCAAGGCCCCTTTGTGACACGTGGGAAATAGAAGCTTGCCCGGTGCTGGGAGCAAACAGCGGGGCACAACGGGACAGAGCAGTGCTGTGAGGAGCCCCCACACAGCGCACTCGTTCCCGTCTGACCAGGAGCTTTTCTGCAGCGTTCTTCCTGCAGCTGAGCTCAAGGCCAGAGCACAGGACTCGGTGACCCGTGGCCTTCCAAGGCTTCTATTCTGCAGCTGCCCTCAAGGGCAGAGCGTGGGACTTGGTGCCCTGGAGCTTTCCCAGGGCACCTCTCCTGCAAGTAGCTCCAGCCACAGACATGGAGCAGAGACCCCCGAGAGTGCCCAAGATGGCCTGGGTGGAGGAGGAGGAAGGCGGCCCTGGAGCAGCCCCAGCACAGGAGACTGAAGAGGTGGTGCCCTTCCATCCACCACAGGGGGGTGAGTGGCAGAACTGGGCTGCAGGCCTGGAGCCTGCAGCCAACTTGGCCCCATGCCATGCCATGCCATGCCATGCCATGCCATGCCATGCCATGCCATGCCATGCCATGCCATGCAATCCCCTGGGGAAATGCCCACGGACAGGCCGGAAGAGGCGCCAGGCAGACACCCCTCAGCGGCCTCGCTCCATCCCCCTGGGGCATCGCAGGGCTCTCCCTGCCTGGGGAGTGCAGGGCTGGGCTGTGTTCTCCGGCCTCTCCCGCAGCCCCTCAGCTCTGGCTGCGCTCCCTCTTTGCCAGATGAAGCTGTGGAGCGCACACATGAGCAGGAATCCAGCCGTGGCCGCTTCCATCGAACAGCGCAGGTACCTGCAGCCACCCCCACCCGGGCTGGGCCTGCTGTCCCTGCTCAGCCCAGCACCGTGTGTGCAGCACTCCATGCAACATCCGCGGCTTCTTGCCCTTCTCCTACAGCTCGTCTGCCACTTCATCCGGAGCATTCAGCAGGAAGAGACCCGCACCATGGGCACTGGGCTCACAGCTCACTCCGAGCTCCTCAAGCATGAGACCAGTGCCGCCCTGCTGGATTTGCTCCTGGAGAAGGGTGTTGCCAGGCCAGAACAAGTAAGCAGCCTGGGGCCAGGCTTCAGTTCCCCCAGGAGTCACGTGGCTTCCCCAGCCACGCCTGCTGCTCCCTCAGAGCCTTTGAGGCCATGGCAGTGCGCTGGCAAGGAAAGCACTTCTCTGGGGAGCCTGGGGACATTGCTCTCTCTGGCAGCTTTCCAAGTCTCCCCGTGCCTCCCGCAGGTGCCTGCCATGGTGAGGTACATTCACCGATGGCTCCTGGCCAATGATTCTGCCCAGCACAGGCTGGACAAGGCCCTGCTGAAACTCACCAAAGCACAGCCGGCTGACGCAGTCGTGACGCTCCTGCGTGTGGCCCCGTCCTGTGACAGGTATGGGGCCCACCTGCCCAGAGGGCTCAGGCCTCCCAAGCCCATCACCCTGTATCGCCTGGCCCAGGTGTCTGAGCTAGAGAGTTCCAGAACCCTCTGGCTGCTGCCTTTCCCAGCCCTGGCACGTCAGCCCCTTAGCCTGCTGCCATGCTGCCTTGCTGCCCCTCAGGGCCCGTCCTCACACAGCTTGGCTGCCTGGCTGCTGCTGGCAAGGGCCAGTGGGCAGAGGAAGAGCCGGCGCTCAGCCCAGGCCCCTAGGGATGCCCAGGCCACGCTGCTGTGTCTGAGATCCCCCCTGAGACAGAGCTCTAATCCCGCAGAGCTGCCACCTCCATGTGGAAGACCATCATGTGCTCGTCCAGGACCGCGGAGCCAGTGCAGCTGATCCTCCTGGATGTGCTGGGGAGCTGGCCAGAGTACAGCACGTGCACCTCGGATGGGGACAAAACGGCTGTCTTTGCCCTGGCTGTGAGTTTCCGCAACTGGCCTTTGCTGGCCCCAAGGCCGCCTCTCCAGCAGCTCTCCATCCTCCTTCCCCCACTGCATCTGCCTGCCTCAGGCGCTGGCCGGAAACCTGGCCCAGGGCCAGCTTCAGCCCCACCAGGCCCCGTGCTCCCCTGCCAAGGTCTCTCCGGGCCTCTCCCTGCCACGCTCGGGCCCTGCCACACGGACACCTCGGCACTGAGCGCTCTCTCGGGGGGCTTTGTCCTTTGCAGGCGACCGTGGTGATGTGGAAGATCCTCCAAGAGTCCTCTGTCCCACGTGTAGTGAGGCCATATTTCCCCCGCCTTTTTGTTCATCTGCTCTTCCAAGTGTTCTCCAGCACAGAAGAGATGCCAGAGGAGGTCCAAACCTTCTGGAAGGATTGCCTGGAAGAGCACGGTCTTGTCATCAGCCCCAACAGGTGCTCCATCCCACTCCTCCTGTCCCTGCCTGACACGTGGCCTGCAAAGGAGCCAGTGCTGCCAGAGTGACCTGGGCTTTGCTGTGCACACAGGTTTGCAGTGCAGACCCTGAAGTCCCTGCTCTGCCAAAAGCAGTACAAGGATGTGGTGTTGTCAGAGGAAGGCAAGCGTGGCTGAGTGTCATGGTTTGACCAGGAAGAAGTTGGGAATTCTGGGAAGCTGTGGTCAAACCAATGAAGGTTTTGGGTTTGAGACTGGCGTCCGGTGTGGCCAGTGGGTTTTGGACACACCTCCGAGAATACACAGGGGTTAAAAGCAGGGCACTGCCCTGGCATTTCCTCTTTTTGGACATCGCGGCCGAGGAGTTCAGACCTCTCTCCCTCGCCCGGCCCGCTGCTGCTGGGCGGGGGAGGGGCCAGCCATGCGGTGAGGCCTGGGGCCGGGACAGAGATGGGCTTGAGGGGGCTTCGGGGGGGCTTCGAGGATGGAAGGGTGGCGGAGCCCCAAGAGACATCGAGATATCGGGCAGCCAGCCCCTTTCCCCCCCCCCCCCCCCCCCCCCGAGAGAGAGAGCCGGCGGCACCGAATGTGATGGCAGCCAGCCAGGAGGAGAAGGGGGGAGAGAGAGAGAGCCCGGCCGGCCGCAGCAGCAGCATGTGTGGGAGTATCATCTCCTCCCAGGACAGACAGAGACTGAAAACTTTTAACCCTTTCTTGCATGATTGGGGCCTTGCGAAAATGCTAATCCTCCTCGAAGCTGAATAAGAAGGGAGATGAGAGATGATATGAGATAAGGACCTTGGCCCGGAGTTTGTGGAGATGATTGGATGGGGAGAGATGATTTGGAGTGGCCTTTGGGCTGGACGTTTTCTTGTAGCCATGGACTCAGTTGTTCCTGTGACACAGACTGCATTTAGGGGGAGGCAGTGCCTCAAAACCAAGAGGGTTCATTTGTGAGGACCCCCCGGCCCCAGGGGGTTGGAAATATATGGGGGGGACAGTTGTCCCAAAGGCAGAGACTGTGCCTTTTTGGAGTGAGACAAGGCATCCTTGAAAGACCACCCTAAAAGCAGCTCTGGCCATGTCTCAGTGGTGAGAGCACTGAGCATGGAAGGAACATGTCACAAGCGGCAAATGGACTTTCCGGGCGGTGCCAAAGTGACAAAGAAGCATCCGGGATTTCACTGTTTCCAGGAAAAGCCTATGGAACAAGAAGGACTCCTTTTCCTCTCCATGAACTGCAGTTTGAGTATACTAACGTGTGGGGCCAAGGCTGAGCAGTTGTTTTGAGAGAATGTATTGGATTGGGAAAGTTAGGGAGTGGGGAGGAGGAAAAGTGGTTTTTGTAAGGTTTTCAATTTTTTTTTTTCTTTTCCTTATAGTCTTTCCTATTTTTTCCTGTAGTTTTAGGTAATAAAGTGTTATTTATGTTTAAGTTGGAGCCTGTTTTGCTTATTCCTGGTCACATCTCACAGCAGACACCAGGGTGAGGCATTTTCATGGGGGCACTGGCTCTGTGCCAGGCTCAAACCATGACATTTTTTGGTTCCCTGGACCGGGAAATCGAATCACGGGAGAATGATGAGGTAAAGCTGTGAGATGAGACCAAGAAGAATAAGGAAAGCATGTACTAAGTTAAGGTAGATAGATAGTCATAGTGAATCTGAGGTATTATTGTGTAGAAGTGTTTTGTAGTTCTGTTGATAATTTTAGAAAGTGTATTCTCGGAGGTGAAGGGTGGAGTGTCATGGTTTGACCAGGAAGAAGTTGGGAATTCTGGGAAGCTGTGGTCAAACCAATGAAGGTTTTGGGTTTGAGACTGGCGTCCGGTGTGGCCAGTGGGTTTTGGACACACCTCCGAGAATACACAGGGGTTAAAAGCAGGGCACTGCCCTGGCATTTCCTCTTTTTGGACATCGCGGCCGAGGAGTTCAGACCTCTCTCCCTCGCCCGGCCCGCTGCTGCTGGGCGGGGGAGGGGCCAGCCATGCGGTGAGGCCTGGGGCCGGGACAGAGATGGGCTTGAGGGGGCTTCGGGGGGGCTTCGAGGATGGAAGGGTGGCGGAGCCCCAAGAGACATCGAGATATCGGGCAGCCAGCCCCTTTCCCCCCCCCCCCCCCCCCCCCCCGGAGAGAGAGAGCCGGCGGCACCGAATGTGATGGCAGCCAGCCAGGAGGAGAAGGGGGGAGAGAGAGAGAGCCCGGCCGGCCGCAGCAGCAGCATGTGTGGGAGTATCATCTCCTCCCAGGACAGACAGAGACTGAAAACTTTTAACCCTTTCTTGCATGATTGGGGCCTTGCGAAAATGCTAATCCTCCTCGAAGCTGAATAAGAAGGGAGATGAGAGATGATATGAGATAAGGACCTTGGCCCGGAGTTTGTGGAGATGATTGGATGGGGAGAGATGATTTGGAGTGGCCTTTGGGCTGGACGTTTTCTTGTAGCCATGGACTCAGTTGTTCCTGTGACACAGACTGCATTTAGGGGGAGGCAGTGCCTCAAAACCAAGAGGGTTCATTTGTGAGGACCCCCCGGCCCCAGGGGGTTGGAAATATATGGGGGGGACAGTTGTCCCAAAGGCAGAGACTGTGCCTTTTTGGAGTGAGACAAGGCATCCTTGAAAGACCACCCTAAAAGCAGCTCTGGCCATGTCTCAGTGGTGAGAGCACTGAGCATGGAAGGAACATGTCACAAGCGGCAAATGGACTTTCCGGGCGGTGCCAAAGTGACAAAGAAGCATCCGGGATTTCACTGTTTCCAGGAAAAGCCTATGGAACAAGAAGGACTCCTTTTCCTCTCCATGAACTGCAGTTTGAGTATACTAACGTGTGGGGCCAAGGCTGAGCAGTTGTTTTGAGAGAATGTATTGGATTGGGAAAGTTAGGGAGTGGGGAGGAGGAAAAGTGGTTTTTGTAAGGTTTTCAATTTTTTTTTTTCTTTTCCTTATAGTCTTTCCTATTTTTTCCTGTAGTTTTAGGTAATAAAGTGTTATTTATGTTTAAGTTGGAGCCTGTTTTGCTTATTCCTGGTCACATCTCACAGCAGACACCAGGGTGAGGCATTTTCATGGGGGCACTGGCTCTGTGCCAGGCTCAAACCATGACACTGGGACACGCTGCTCTGTGCTGACACCCGCCACTATGCCATGGGTCTGCTGGCCAGGTGAGACTCACTTTCTCCCCATTGATCCTGCCATTTGTGCTCTGTGCCCGAGCCGTCCCACACATTCCCCGAGACCCAGGGACACACTGAGGGACAGCTAAGGACACACTGAGGGACGGCCAAGCAGACTGGAAAAGGCTGCGAGGGGAGAGAGCACAGGAGGAGACACCTCCTAAAGGGCCCAGGTCCCCATGCAGAGTGGTGGTAAAAGACAACCAGGCTCTGTAAGCCTGTCCTTGGAGAGATTTGCTCAGCTTCCTGGTCCCTTTTTTGCCCTCCTAGGGAGATGCGCCACGCTTGTCATCGCTTGTGTTCCAGTATTGCACTCCACCTCCTCTGGCTGCTCAGCACACAGGAGCCACACTGGGATCTGCCCGCCCTGGCATTCCTTGTGGAGCTGAGCCGGGTGTCCAGCGCTGCCTGGCTGTGCTGCCTCCCAGCTCTCTGCCCTCTCGTGGCCGCAGACACCTGGGACGGTGCCCGCACCCTGTGCTGCTGCTGCTGCTGCGTCCTGGGCCCAGCCCTGTGCGGCTGCGGGCTCCTGCCGGCCGGCTCCCCCATCACTGGCCTGTGCCTTTCAGGTCCTCGTGTGCCTGGATTCGAGTGAATGTGGCGACAGTGTTGTGAAGGTCTCTTCAAGGTACCTGCAGAGCGAGTGCAGGGAGAGGCGTCGCCTGGCGCTCAGGGCCCTTCTGGAGCTCATTGATGATCCCTCAATGGTGAGAAGGGGGCGGTGGCTGAAGCTGCACTGGGAACGCAGTCGCTTGGCCTGGCCTGGCCTTTGGGCACTGGGGAAGCTGCTCCCAGCTCTCCTGCCTCCTGCTTCAGCTACCCCAGTGCTTCAGGACAGTCCTTTGGCCTCTGGGCCCTGTGGCAGCAGGGTGGGACTTCACAGACTTGTGTTGCGCACAGGCCGAAAGAATGTGGAGCTTGACTGAAAGCCTCATGCGCCTACTGGCCGACAAAGATGCAGAGACAGCTGGGATGACACTCATCACACTCAGCTTTATACTCCTGCACAAACACATGCTGATGTCAACCCCCATTGCCGTGCAGCTGGCTGAGGCACTCCTGCCGCTCTTTGACCACGTAAGGCTCTGTGCCCCCAGCTACAGCCACTGGGTGCTGCCTGGAAACTGTGTGCCCTGTGCATTTCCAGCCCTGTGCCCAGGGCGCCCAGAGGAGCCAATGCTGAGGTGTTTTTTCATTTTTTTTTCGTCTAGGATAATAGCCAGGTACAGCTGCTCTCCATAAAACTCTTCCGAGACATGATGGAGTACTTGGAAGAGAGAGAAAACCCTTTGGAAAGCCCTGTGCAACAGAGCCTGCTTCCACTCTTCTTCCACTGCAATGATGAGAATCAGCATGTGGCAGAGGTGAGGACTCGTGGGCTGCTGCTGTCCGCCTGGCACGGGGCTCGGCTGCCTCCTGCCCTGCGCCTGCTGGACCGCAGCCTCCCGCAGGCCATGGCAGGGGGAGGCGGGTCCCGAGCCCTGGGCTGCGGGGCCATCTCCGCGTCTCTGCTGCTCTCCAGGCTTCTCGGGAAACGCTGCTTTATGCGGTCAAGTTCATCAAGAGGAGGGATCTCAAAAAGCTGCTGAAGGAGCAGAAACTGTGGAAGTTCAGCAAGTGCCTGGTAAGGACGGCCTGGAATCCCCACCTCAGCCAGGAGAAGGCCCCTGAGGGCGGTGCTCAGTGTGCGGGCCGGGCAGCTGTGCCCCTGCGCGCTGCTGCAGCCAGAGGCCGCGCGGGCTCCTCTCCAGGCTCCCGTGGGCCCGAGCCGGGTGCCCATGAAAGCCCGGCCCGGCGGAGCTGCGGGGCAGGGGCGGCACCGCGGCTCCCCGGGCAGCAGCCGGCCCTCTCCCCCTCCCCTCTCGGGAGCCCGGCGCCAGCGGCTGCTGGCCGCGCCTCAGGGCTGTGTGGCCGGGGGAGGCCGGGGCTTGGCGCAGGCAGCGCCCGGCCCAGGGCCTGAGCCCGCGCCAACCCTTCCCTCCTGCCGCTCTCTCCAGCTGGCAGAGGACAGGAGCAGAGCAGCCGAGCACCTGCGCCGAGCCCTGCGCTACCTGGAGAGCCCACAGGAGCCCCTGCGAGAGGCGGCCATCAGCTTCATGGGTGAGTTACGAGCCCGGGCTCCCTTCCCCGGCCCGCCGCAGCTCGGCCCCGGCCCCGCCTGCTGCCCCGGCAGCGGCAGCCGCGCCCGGCGCCGTGGAGCCCCGCCTGGCCTGGGCATTGCTGCTGCCGCCCTCTGACAGCCGTGCCCTGGGGCGACAGCGTGCCGCATGGGCTGAGCTGAGCCCTGCCGGGCCGGCAGCCCGTGTGGCCACAGCGCCGCAGCGGCGCTGGCAGGGAGCTGTGCCGCTGGGGCCATGACAGGCTCTGTGTTCACAGGCATGGCCGGGCGGCACCTGAGGGGGCAGCAGCAAGAGCTGCAGCTGATCTGCGCTGGTGAGTGAGGGCAGCGGGCTGACAGCGGGGGCTGCCGGGGGGAGCTGCAAGCCCTGCCCCGGCTGCGGAGGGCTCTGCTCCCGTGGGCAGAGCACACGGAGATTTCAGGGCCACGCGGGCCATTCGTGGCCAGCAGCTTCGGGTTGATCCCCTTGCTCCCTTCTCCCTCCTGGCCATGGCAAGAGCCGGCTGGGATGGCCCTGGCAGGGGGCTCTTCCTCGGCTCCCTGCAGCTCCAGCTTCTGACCGTGCCTCTGTTCCTCTCTCTCGCAGCCCTTGAAGACAAAACGAACGACGTCAGCCTCGCCGTCGGAAGCCTGGCAATTCAAACGCTGTGCATCGTCAGGTCAGGAGAGCGGGCTCCCATCTCCAGGTTCCAGTGGCTCCAAAATCACCTGCGCAGGGCGTGGAAGACACGGCCTCCTCGTCCGTCATGGCTCGGCTGCCTGCCCTGCCAGAGCTCTGTGGAGGATTGATCCCAGAAGCTCTTTTCGCTGGGGCCCCCTGAGTCAAGTTTTATTTTGTTTTTCTTCAAGAATTTTATTTTATTTATTTTTTTTCTTTTTCCATGTAAATACAGATTATGTTAACATACACAGACTCCCAGGATCTTTCTTTTGCTGCCCAGGGTCCGTACGGCATAGGGGAGGAGGGGGAAAAGGATGCTCGCACTCAGCCAGCTGCGCAGGCGTGCAGTGGGCCCGGGGAAATGGCCAGAAACCCCTCGGCCTTTGGTGGTTCTGCTGAAGCCTTTGTGCTGCCCACAGAGCGGCTGGGCAGGGGCCGGAGCTGCGGGGATCCCTGCCAGAGAGGTGCCTGGAGATGGCCACAAGCCCTGGGCCAGGCAGGAAGCGCCAGCCGTGTCCTCCTGCCCGTGTGCTGCCGGCTGCCTTGCTGAGGGCTCCCAGGTGCCTCTGCATGGGGCTGCTCTGGAGCTGCTGTGGGGCTGCGGCGCTGCTGCAGGCCACAAGCAGCCCCCTGGCAGCCGCCTTGTTCCTGCCAGAGTTGACCTGCAAGACGCATCCTGGGCACTCTGCAACTAACAGCATCAGTGTTGCTGGAAACCCAAATGCAGAGAAATCTCAGACCTTTGGTCTTGTCAGCAAAGCTTAGAATTAAGCACAGGGTTTGATCTGAGACCTTGCAAAGGGCTCCCAAACTTAGGTGATAGAAGCGAGAATGCGGATTTCTAGTTTATAGCAGCGACACGGGGAGGAAAGTTGAAGTGGAGGAAAGTTTAGAGTTTTCGAGTTCAAGATCTAGGAAAAAATCCAAGTAGTTACAATGGTAAACAAGAAGTTTAGGATGCAGTGCTGTAGGTTTGTGTGTCATAGCATGACTGGCTAAGGAAGCTTACACTGTCAGCATGATGTGGGAACCCAGGAAATTCCTCTGACTGCCCTGCAGGACTCGAGACCCTGTCAGAGGGCTCAGAGAGCTTGGCACAGAGCCCAAGACCCCTGTGCCTTTGATTTAGCCCTTGGAAAAAACAATCCCCAACCTTGTATGAAGAATGACCAGCCACAAAAGTTGAAGTAGAATGATAGTGAATTTATCCCAGAGTGGAAAACTAGATTTTGAGGGTTTTTAGAATGGGGCTTCAGGGGGCCAGATGGAGCAATCTGGGCACGTCCAGCCTTTCTCCTTCTTCTTGGCCTCCATCTTCTGCTGTGATGTTGGCATTTGAGATTGGTCTAGAGTAGAAGCTTGCTGTCCGACATAGACAATAGGGATTGGAAAGTAATTGTAACTGTTGTACAGGTAGTTTTTAGTAGAAAAAGATAACACCACCCCAGAGGAGGCAGAGTGCCTTAGACTGTCTTGCTGAGCGGACCTCGGCAGGACAGGAGAAAGAATTTTATAGATAAGATACAATCAACAACCTTGAGACTGAGAAATGAAGAGCTCTGACTCCTTCTTCCACCACCGGGCTGGGAAAAGAGACTTTCTAACTTATCTCGCGGTCACTCTGACCAGCTAGACACTCCGAGAGCATGAGTCCGTAAGATGAAATCTTGAAGATTGGGTCCAAAACATAAAAATCCTTGTTGGCCGTGTCTTCTTGGCCAAGAAATCCTTCAAAGCTCTTGTAACTACAAGTCTTGTGGCCCTGTGAGCCATGCGGTGGAGATGTGAGCCCAACTCACCCTTCCTGCCTATGTAGAAGAGAAGAAAAAGCAATGGCATCATCTAAAAAACTCAGAGGTCCGCTCTCTAGCTCGTTCCAAACTCCTTCAACTCCCCAAAAGTGGGATTTAGCTACAAATAGATGACAAGGACTCTCAGGGCTGCCTCTCTGACTCCAGAGCGGCTGCTTTAGAATCTTTCACATAACCCTGTGTAGTCAGGTGCCAGAAATGGATCATTTGAAGAAACTTTCCCAACTGACTTGCATGGAGGCTTGTTTGAAGGGTGTTTGAAGAGAAAGTTTCCCAGAAGAGGTCTGGGCTTTGGCCTAGCTGTGTCCCCTGCTGACTGTGAAGTGTGCC
This sequence comes from Zonotrichia albicollis, assembly GCF_047830755.1. NCBI lineage: Eukaryota > Metazoa > Chordata > Aves > Passeriformes > Passerellidae > Zonotrichia > Zonotrichia albicollis. The sequence continues at coordinate 4,211,002 of NC_133850.1, forward strand.
ATCAGCTGCAGGGCTATCCCGGCTAAAAAATATCATCGAGTCACTTGGACTTGCTCTTTTTGGCCTATAAAAGCTGGACCCACTTTCGGGGCAAATTTGGAGAGTTCATCTATGGGTGGATGGAACACCTAGGATTTTCCCAGTTGCTGGGAATGGTTCTTAAGGTCCCTGGAGTAAAACGGGGCTTCTCAGCAACTGCGCATCGTCAAGATGACAAAGAATTGTCTTGGTTTGAAGAGAGAGGTGTCTGCTAAGGAAGGCAGAAGTCTTCTCTGGAATGGAAAATGTAAATCCCCTCCCTTCAAATGATTCTCATTTAGAAATTCAAATGCTCTCAGGGAAAGATATGGGGATAGGCCTGAGCCCGCAGAGCAGGGCGGCCTTTGCTTATGGTCTGAGCCCTTCCTAAAGATTCTGTCAGGCTGTCTTAGACACCTGGGGCCAGGGATTCCTTCCAAGCTGGGCCACTTTAGCAGGGCTGGGGCCGGCCCCAGGGCAGGAGGCAGTGTGTGCAAGGGCCCTGGGTGGCACGCTGCAGCACGGTCACCGTGCCATGGAACGGAACCCGGTCTCCAAGGCCCCTTTGTGACACGTGGGAAATAGAAGCTTGCCCGGTGCTGGGAGCAAGCAGCGGGGCACAACGGGACAGAGCAGTGCTGTGAGGAGCCCCCACACAGCGCACTCGTTCCCGTCTGACCAGGAGCTTTTCTGCAGCGTTCTTCCTGCAGCTGAGCTCAAGGCCAGAGCACAGGACTCGGTGACCCGTGGCCTTCCAAGGCTTCTATTCTGCAGCTGCCCCCAAGGGCAGAGCGTGGGACTTGGTGCCCTGGAGCTTTCCCAGGGCACCTCTCCTGCAAGTAGCTCCAGCCACAGACATGGAGCAGAGACCCCCGAGAGTGCCCAAGATGGCCTGGGTGGAGGAGGAGGAAGGCGGCCCTGGAGCAGCCCCAGCACGGGAGACTGAAGAGGTGGTGCCCTTCCATCCACCACAGGGGGGTGAGTGGCAGAACTGGGCTGCAGGCCTGGAGCCTGCAGCCAACTTGGCCCCATGCCATGCCATGCCATGCCATGCCATGCCATGCCATGCCATGCCATGCCATGCCATGCAATCCCCTGGGGAAATGCCCACGGACAGGCCGGAAGAGGCGCCAGGCAGACACCCCTCAGCGGCCTCGCTCCATCCCCCTGGGGCATCGCAGGGCTCTCCCTGCCTGGGGAGTGCAGGGCTGGGCTGTGTTCTCCGGCCTCTCCCGCAGCCCCTCAGCTCTGGCTGCGCTCCCTCTTTGCCAGATGAAGCTGTGGAGCGCACACATGAGCAGGAATCCAGCCGTGGCCGCTTCCATCGAACAGCGCAGGTACCTGCAGCCACCCCCACCCGGGCTGGGCCTGCTGTCCCTGCTCAGCCCAGCACCGTGTGTGCAGCACTCCATGCAACATCCGCGGCTTCTTGCCCTTCTCCTACAGCTCGTCTGCCACTTCATCCGGAGCATTCAGCAGGAAGAGACCCGCACCATGGGCACTGGGCTCACAGCTCACTCCGAGCTCCTCAAGCATGAGACCAGTGCCGCCCTGCTGGATTTGCTCCTGGAGAAGGGTGTTGCCAGGCCAGAACAAGTAAGCAGCCTGGGGCCAGGCTTCAGTTCCCCCAGGAGTCACGTGGCTTCCCCAGCCACGCCTGCTGCTCCCTCAGAGCCTTTGAGGCCATGGCAGTGCGCTGGCAAGGAAAGCACTTCTCTGGGGAGCCTGGGGACATTGCTCTCTCTGGCAGCTTTCCAAGTCTCCCCGTGCCTCCCGCAGGTGCCTGCCATGGTGAGGTACATTCACCGATGGCTCCTGGCCAATGATTCTGCCCAGCACAGGCTGGACAAGGCCCTGCTGAAACTCACCAAAGCACAGCCGGCTGACGCAGTCGTGACGCTCCTGCGTGTGGCCCCGTCCTGTGACAGGTATGGGGCCCACCTGCCCAGAGGGCTCAGGCCTCCCAAGCCCATCACCCTGTATCGCCTGGCCCAGGTGTCTGAGCTAGAGAGTTCCAGAACCCTCTGGCTGCTGCCTTTCCCAGCCCTGGCACGTCAGCCCCTTAGCCTGCTGCCATGCTGCCTTGCTGCCCCTCAGGGCCCGTCCTCACACAGCTTGGCTGCCTGGCTGCTGCTGGCAAGGGCCAGTGGGCAGAGGAAGAGCCGGCGCTCAGCCCAGGCCCCTAGGGATGCCCAGGCCACGCTGCTGTGTCTGAGATCCCCCCTGAGACAGAGCTCTAATCCCGCAGAGCTGCCACCTCCATGTGGAAGACCATCATGTGCTCGTCCAGGACCGCGGAGCCAGTGCAGCTGATCCTCCTGGATGTGCTGGGGAGCTGGCCAGAGTACAGCACGTGCACCTCGGATGGGGACAAAACGGCTGTCTTTGCCCTGGCTGTGAGTTTCCGCAACTGGCCTTTGCTGGCCCCAAGGCCGCCTCTCCAGCAGCTCTCCATCCTCCTTCCCCCACTGCATCTGCCTGCCTCAGGCGCTGGCCGGAAACCTGGCCCAGGGCCAGCTTCAGCCCCACCAGGCCCCGTGCTCCCCTGCCAAGGTCTCTCCGGGCCTCTCCCTGCCACGCTCGGGCCCTGCCACACGGACACCTCGGCACTGAGCGCTCTCTCGGGGGGCTTTGTCCTTTGCAGGCGACCGTGGTGATGTGGAAGATCCTCCAAGAGTCCTCTGTCCCACGTGTAGTGAGGCCATATTTCCCCCGCCTTTTTGTTCATCTGCTCTTCCAAGTGTTCTCCAGCACAGAAGAGATGCCAGAGGAGGTCCAAACCTTCTGGAAGGATTGCCTGGAAGAGCACGGTCTTGTCATCAGCCCCAACAGGTGCTCCATCCCACTCCTCCTGTCCCTGCCTGACACGTGGCCTGCAAAGGAGCCAGTGCTGCCAGAGTGACCTGGGCTTTGCTGTGCACACAGGTTTGCAGTGCAGACCCTGAAGTCCCTGCTCTGCCAAAAGCAGTACAAGGATGTGGTGTTGTCAGTGGAAGGCAAGCGTGGCTGGGACACGCTGCTCTGTGCTGACACCCGCCACTATGCCATGGGTCTGCTGGCCAGGTGAGACTCACTTTCTCCCCATTGATCCTGCCATTTGTGCTCTGTGCCCGAGCCGTCCCACACATTCCCCGAGACCCTGGGACACACTGAGGGACAGCTAAGGACACACTGAGGGACGGCCAAGCAGACTGGAAAAGGCTGCGAGGGGAGAGAGCACAGGAGGAGACACCTCCTAAAGGGCCCAGGTCCCCATGCAGAGTGGTGGTAAAAGACCACCAGGCTCTGTAAGCCTGTCCTTGGAGAGATTTGCTCAGCTTCCTGGTCCCTTTTTTGCCTTCCTAAGGAGATGCGCCACGCTTGTCATCGCTTGTGTTCCAGTATTGCACTCCACCTCCTCTGGCTGCTCAGCACACAGGAGCCACACTGGGATCTGCCCGCCCTGGCATTCCTTGTGGAGGTGAGCCGGGTGTCCAGCGCTGCCTGGCTGTGCTGCCTCCCAGCTCTCTGCCCTCTCGTGGCCGCAGACACCTGGGACGGTGCCCGCACCCTGTGCTGCTGCTGCTGCTGCGTCCTGGGCCCAGCCCTGTGCGGCTGCGGGCTCCTGCCGGCCGGCTCCCCCATCACTGGCCTGTGCCTTTCAGGTCCTCGTGTGCCTGGATTCTAGTGAATGTGGCGACAGTGTTGTGAAGGTCTCTTCAAGGTACCTGCAGAGCGAGTGCAGGGAGAGGCGTCGCCTGGCGCTCAGGGCCCTTCTGGAGCTCATTGATGATCCCTCAATGGTGAGAAGGGGGCGGTGGCTGAAGCTGCACTGGGAACGCAGTCGCATGGCCTGGCCTGGCCTTTGGGCACTGGGGCAGCTGCTCCCAGCTCTCCTGCCTCCTGCTTCAGCTACCCCAGTGCTTCAGGACAGTCCTTTGGCCTCTGGGCCCTGTGGCAGCAGGGTGGGACTTCACAGACTTGTGTTGCGCACAGGCCGAAAGAATGTGGAGCTTGACCGAAAGCCTCATGCGCCTACTGGCGGACAAAGATGCAGAGACAGCTGGGATGACACTCATCACACTCAGCTTTATACTCCTGCACAAACACATGCTGATGTCAACCCCCATTGCCGTGCAGCTGGCTGAGGCACTCCTGCCGCTCTTTGACCACGTAAGGCTCTGTGCCCCCAGCTACAGCCACTGGGTGCTGCCTGGAAACTGTGTGCCCTGTGCATTTCCAGCCCTGTGCCCAGGGTGCCCGGAGGAGCCAATGCTGAGGTGTTTTTTCATTTTTTCTTCATCTAGGATAATAGCCAGGTACAGCTGCTCTCCATAAAACTCTTCCGAGACATGATGGAGTACTTGGAAGAGAGAGAAAACCCTTTGGAAAGCCCTGTGCAACAGAGCCTGCTTCCACTCTTCTTCCACTGCAATGATGAGAATCAGCATGTGGCAGAGGTGAGGACTCGTGGGCTGCTGCTGTCCGCCTGGCACGGGGCTCGGCTGCCTCCTGCCCTGCGCCTGCTGGACCGCAGCCTCCTGCAGGCCATGGCAGGGGGAGGCGGGTCCCGAGCCCTGGGCTGCGGGGCCATCTCCGCGTCTCTGCTGCTCTCCAGGCTTCTCGGGAAACGCTGCTTTATGCGGTCAAGTTCATCAAGAGGAGGGATCTCAAAAAGCTGCTGAAGGAGCAGAAACTGTGGAAGTTCAGCAAGTGCCTGGTAAGGACGGCCTGGAATCCCCACCTCAGCCAGGAGAAGGCCCCTGAGGGCGGTGCTCAGTGTGCGGGCCGGGCAGCTGTGCCCCTGCGCGCTGCTGCAGCCAGAGGCCGCGCGGGCTCCTCTCCAGGCTCCCGTGGGCCCGAGCCGGGTGCCCATGAAAGCCCGGCCCGGCGGAGCTGCGGGGCAGGGGCGGCACCGCGGCTCCCCGGGCAGCAGCCGGCCCTCTCCCCCTCCCCTCTCGGGAGCCCGGCGCCAGCGGCTGCTGGCCGCGCCTCAGGGCTGTGTGGCCGGGGGAGGCCGGGGCTTGGCGCAGGCAGCGCCCGGCCCAGGGCCTGAGCCCGCGCCAACCCTTCCCTCCTGCCGCTCTCTCCAGCTGGCAGAGGACAGGAGCAGAGCAGCCGAGCACCTGCGCCGAGCCCTGCGCTACCTGGAGAGCCCACAGGAGCCCCTGCGAGAGGCGGCCATCAGCTTCATGGGTGAGTTACGAGCCCGGGCTCCCTCCCCGGCCCGCCGCAGCTCGGCCCCGGCCCCGCCTGCTGCCCCGGCAGCGGCAGCCGCGCCCGGCGCCCTGGAGCCCCGCCTGGCCTGGGCATTGCTGCTGCCGCCCTCTGACAGCCGTGCCCTGGGGCGACAGCGTGCCGCATGGGCTGAGCTGAGCCCTGCCGGGCCGGCAGCCCGTGTGGCCACAGCGCCGCAGCGGCGCTGGCAGGGAGCTGTGCCGCTGGGGCCATGACAGGCTCTGTGTTCACAGGCATGGCCGGGCGGCACCTGAGGGGGCAGCAGCAAGAGCTGCAGCTGATCTGCGCTGGTGAGTGAGGGCAGCGGGCTGACAGCGGGGGCTGCCGGGGGGAGCTGCAAGCCCTGCCCCGGCTGCGGAGGGCTCTGCTCCCGTGGGCAGAGCACACGGAGATTTCAGGGCCACGCGGGCCATTCGTGGCCAGCAGCTTCGGGCTGATCCCCTTGCTCCCTTCTCCCTCCTGGCCATGGCAAGAGCCGGCTGGGATGGCCCTGGCAGGGGGCTCTTCCTCGGCTCCCTGCAGCTCCAGCTTCTGACCGTGCCTCTGTTCCTCTCTCTCGCAGCCCTTGAAGACAAAACGAACGACGTCAGCCTCGCCGTCGGAAGCCTGGCAATTCAAACGCTGTGCATCGTCAGGTCAGGAGAGCGGGCTCCCATCTCCAGGTTCCAGTGGCTCCAAAATCACCTGCGCAGGGCGTGGAAGACACGGCCTCCTCGTCCGTCATGGCTCGGCTGCCTGCCCTGCCAGAGCTCTGTGGAGGATTGATCCCAGAAGCTCTTTTCGCTGGGGCCCCCTGAGTCAAGTTTTATTTTGTTTTTCTTCAAGAATTTTATTTTATTTATTTTTTTTCTTTTTCCATGTAAATACAGATTATGTTAACATACACAGACTCCCAGGATCTTTCTTTTGCTGCCCAGGGTCCGTACGGCATAGGGGAGGAGGGGGAAAAGGATGCTCGCACTCAGCCAGCTGCGCAGGCGTGCAGTGGGCCCGGGGAAATGGCCAGAAACCCCTCGGCCTTTGGTGGTTCTGCTGAAGCCTTTGTGCTGCCCACAGAGCGGCTGGGCAGGGGCCGGAGCTGCGGGGATCCCTGCCAGAGAGGTGCCTGGAGATGGCCACAAGCCCTGGGCCAGGCAGGAAGCGCCAGCCGTGTCCTCCTGCCCGTGTGCTGCCGGCTGCCTTGCTGAGGGCTCCCAGGTGCCTCTGCATGGGGCTGCTCTGGAGCTGCTGTGGGGCTGCGGCGCTGCTGCCGGGCAGCTTGGCCGGGCTGGGGCAGCCCCTGAGGGGCTGGGCCGCTGGCAAGCCGTGGGCAATGGGCTGTCAGAGGCCACAAGCAGCCCCCTGGCAGCCGCCTTGTTCCTGCCAGAGTTGACCTGCAAGACGCATCCTGGGCACTCTGCAACTAACAGCATCAGTGTTGCTGGAAACCCAAATGCAGAGAAATCTCAGACCTTTGGTCTTGTCAGCAAAGCTTAGAATTAAGCACAGGGTTTGATCTGAGACCTTGCAAAGGGCTCCCAAACTTAGGTGCTAGGAGCGAGAATGCGGATTTCCAGTTTATAGCAGCGACACGGGAAGGAAAGTTGAAGTGGAGGAAAGTTTAGAGTTTTCGAGTTCAAGATCTAGGAAAAAATCCAAGTAGTTACAATGGTAAACAAGAAGTTTAGGATGCAGTGCTGTAGGTTTGTGTGTCATAGCATGACTGGCTAAGGAAGCTTACACTGTCAGCATGATGTGGGAACCCAGGAAATTCCTCTGACTGCCCTGCAGGACTCGAGACCCTGTCAGAGGGCTCAGAGAGCTTGGCACAGAGCCCAAGACCCCTGTGCCTTTGATTTAGCCCTTGGAAAAAACAATCCCCAACCTTGTATGAAGAATGACCAGCCACAAAAGTTGAAGTAGAATGATAGTGAATTTATCCCAGAGTGGAAAACTAGATTTTGAGGGTTTTTAGAATGGGGCTTCAGGGGGCCAGATGGAGCAATCTGGGCACGTCCAGCCTTTCTCCTTCTTCTTGGCCTCCATCTTCTGCTGTGATGTTGGCATTTGAGATTGGTCTAGAGTAGAAGCTCGCTGTCCGACATAGACGATAGGGATTGGAAAGTAATTGTAACTGTTGTACAGGTAGTTTTTAGTAGAAAAAGATAACACCACCCCAGAGGAGGCAGAGTGCCTTAGACTGTCTTGCTGAGCGGACCTCGGCAGGACAGGAGAAAGAATTTTATAGATAAGATACAATCAACAACCTTGAGACTGAGAAATGAAGAGCTCTGACTCCTTCTTCCACCACCGGGCTGGGAAAAGAGACTTTCTAACTTATCTCGCGGTCACTCTGACCAGCTAGACACTCCGAGAGCATGAGTCCGTAAGATGAAATCTTGAAGATTGGGTCCAAAACATAAAAATCCTTGTTGGCCGTGTCTTCTTGGCCAAGAAATCCTTCAAAGCTCTTGTAACTACAAGTCTTGTGGCCCTGTGAGCCATGCGGTGGAGATGTGAGCCCAACTCACCCTTCCTGCCTATGTAGAAGAGAAGAAAAAGCAATGGCATCATCTAAAAAACTCAGAGGTCCGCTCTCTAGCTCGTTCCAAACTCCTTCAACTCCCCAAAAGTGGGATTTAGCTACAAATAGATGACAAGGACTCTCAGGGCTGCCTCTCTGACTCCAGAGCGGCTGCTTTAGAATCTTTCACATAACCCTGTGTAGTCAGGTGCCAGAAATGGATCATTTGAAGAAACTTTCCCAACTGACTTGCATGGAGGCTTGTTTGAAGGGTGTTTGAAGAGAAAGTTTCCCAGAAGAGGTCTGGGCTTTGGCCTAGCTGTGTCCCCTGCTGACTGTGAAGTGTGCCATCAGCTGCAGGGCTATCCCGGCTAAAAAATATCATCGAGTCACTTGGACTTGCTCTTTTTGGCCTATAAAAGCTGGACCCACTTTCGGGGCAAATTTGGAGAGCTCATCTATGGGTGGATGGAACACCTAGGATTTTCCCAGTTGCTGGGAATGGTTCTTAAGGTCCCTGGAGTAAATCGGGGCTTCCCAGCAACTGCGCATCGTCAAGATGACAAAGAATTGTCTTGGTTTGAAGAGAGAGGTGTCTGCTAAGGAAGGCAGAAGTCTTCTCTGGAATGGAAAATGTAAATCCCCTCCCTTCAAATGATTCTCATTTAGAAATTCAAATGCTCTCAGGGAAAGATATGGGGATAGGCCTGAGCCCGCAGAGCAGGGCGGCCTTTGCTTATGGTCTGAGCCCTTCCTAAAGATTCTGTCAGGCTGTCTTAGACACCTGGGGCCAGGGATTCCTTCCAAGCTGGGCCACTTTAGCGGGGCTGGGGCCGGCCCCAGGGCAGGAGGCAGTGTGTGCAAGGGCCCTGGGTGGCACGCTGCAGCACGGTCACCGTGCCATGGAACGGAACCCGGTCTCCAAGGCCCCTTTGTGACACGTGGGAAATAGAAGCTTGCCCGGTGCTGGGAGCAAACAGCGGGGCACAACGGGACAGAGCAGTGCTGTGAGGAGCCCCCACACAGCGCACTCGTTCCCGTCTGACCAGGAGCTTTTCTGCAGCGTTCTTCCTGCAGCTGAGCTCAAGGCCAGAGCACAGGACTCGGTGACCCGTGGCCTTCCAAGGCTTCTATTCTGCAGCTGCCCTCAAGGGCAGAGCGTGGGACTTGGTGCCCTGGAGCTTTCCCAGGGCACCTCTCCTGCAAGTAGCTCCAGCCACAGACATGGAGCAGAGACCCCCGAGAGTGCCCAAGATGGCCTGGGTGGAGGAGGAGGAAGGCGGCCCTGGAGCAGCCCCAGCACAGGAGACTGAAGAGGTGGTGCCCTTCCATCCACCACAGGGGGGTGAGTGGCAGAACTGGGCTGCAGGCCTGGAGCCTGCAGCCAACTTGGCCCCATGCCATGCCATGCCATGCCATGCCATGCCATGCCATGCCATGCCATGCCATGCAATCCCCTGGGGAAATGCCCACGGACAGGCCGGAAGAGGCGCCAGGCAGACACCCCTCAGCGGTCTCGCTCCATCCCCCTGGGGCATCGCAGGGCTCTCCCTGCCTGGGGAGTGCAGGGCTGGGCTGTGTTCTCCGGCCTCTCCCGCAGCCCCTCAGCTCTGGCTGCGCTCCCTCTTTGCCAGATGAAGCTGTGGAGCGCACATATGAGCAGGAATCCAGCCGTGGCCGCTTCCATCGAACAGCGCAGGTACCTGCAGCCACCCCCACCCGGGCTGGGCCTGCTGTCCCTGCTCAGCCCAGCACCGTGTGTGCAGCACTCCATGCAACATCCGCGGCTTCTTGCCCTTCTCCTACAGCTCGTCTGCCACTTCATCCGGAGCATTCGGCAGGAAGAGACCCGCACCATGGGCACTGGGCTCACAGCTCACTCCGAGCTCCTCAAGCATGAGACCAGTGCCGCCCTGCTGGATTTGCTCCTGGAGAAGGGTGTTGCCAGGCCAGAACAAGTAAGCAGCCTGGGGCCAGGCTTCAGTTCCCCCAGGAGTCACGTGGCTTCCCCAGCCACGCCTGCTGCTCCCTCAGAGCCTTTGAGGCCATGGCAGTGCGCTGGCAAGGAAAGCACTTCTCTGGGGAGCCTGGGGACATTGCTCTCTCTGGCAGCTTTCCAAGTCTCCCCGTGCCTCCCGCAGGTGCCTGCCATGGTGAGGTACATTCACCGATGGCTCCTGGCCAATGATTCTGCCCAGCACAGGCTGGACAAGGCCCTGCTGAAACTCACCAAAGCACAGCCGGCTGACGCAGTCGTGACGCTCCTGCGTGTGGCCCCGTCCTGTGACAGGTATGGGGCCCACCTGCCCAGAGGGCTCAGGCCTCCCAAGCCCATCACCCTGTATCGCCTGGCCCAGGTGTCTGAGCTAGAGAGTTCCAGAACCCTCTGGCTGCTGCCTTTCCCAGCCCTGGCACGTCAGCCCCTTAGCCTGCTGCCATGCTGCCTTGCTGCCCCTCAGGGCCCGTCCTCACACAGCTTGGCTGCCTGGCTGCTGCTGGCAAGGGCCAGTGGGCAGAGGAAGAGCCGGCGCTCAGCCCAGGCCCCTAGGGATGCCCAGGCCACGCTGCTGTGTCTGAGATCCCCCCTGAGACAGAGCTCTAATCCCGCAGAGCTGCCACCTCCATGTGGAAGACCATCATGTGCTCGTCCAGGACCGCGGAGCCAGTGCAGCTGATCCTCCTGGATGTGCTGGGGAGCTGGCCAGAGTACAGCACGTGCACCTCGGATGGGGACAAAACGGCTGTCTTTGCCCTGGCTGTGAGTTTCCGCAACTGGCCTTTGCTGGCCCCAAGGCCGCCTCTCCAGCAGCTCTCCATCCTCCTTCCCCCACTGCATCTGCCTGCCTCAGGCGCTGGCCGGAAACCTGGCCCAGGGCCAGCTTCAGCCCCACCAGGCCCCGTGCTCCCCTGCCAAGGTCTCTCCGGGCCTCTCCCTGCCACGCTCGGGCCCTGCCACACGGACACCTCGGCACTGAGCGCTCTCTCGGGGGGCTTTGTCCTTTGCAGGCGACCGTGGTGATGTGGAAGATCCTCCAAGAGTCCTCTGTCCCACGTGTAGTGAGGCCATATTTCCCCCGCCTTTTTGTTCATCTGCTCTTCCAAGTGTTCTCCAGCACAGAAGAGATGCCAGAGGAGGTCCAAACCTTCTGGAAGGATTGCCTGGAAGAGCACGGTCTTGTCATCAGCCCCAACAGGTGCTCCATCCCACTCCTCCTGTCCCTGCCTGACACGTGGCCTGCAAAGGAGCCAGTGCTGCCAGAGTGACCTGGGCTTTGCTGTGCACACAGGTTTGCAGTGCAGACCCTGAAGTCCCTGCTCTGCCAAAAGCAGTACAAGGATGTGGTGTTGTCAGTGGAAGGCAAGCGTGGCTGGGACACGCTGCTCTGTGCTGACACCCGCCACTATGCCATGGGTCTGCTGGCCAGGTGAGACTCACTTTCTCCCCATTGATCCTGCCATTTGTGCTCTGTGCCCGAGCCGTCCCACACATTCCCCGAGACCCTGGGACACACTGAGGGACAGCTAAGGACACACTGAGGGACGGCCAAGCAGACTGGAAAAGGCTGCGAGGGGAGAGAGCACAGGAGGAGACACCTCCTAAAGGGCCCAGGTCCCCATGCAGAGTGGTGGTAAAAGACCACCAGGCTCTGTAAGCCTGTCCTTGGAGTGATTTGCTCAGCTTCCTGGTCCCTTTTTTGCCTTCCTAGGGAGATGCGCCACGCTTGTCATCGCTTGTGTTCCAGTATTGCACTCCACCTCCTCTGGCTGCTCAGCACACAGGAGCCACACTGGGATCTGCCCGCCCTGGCATTCCTTGTGGAGGTGAGCCGGGTGTCCAGCGCTGCCTGGCTGTGCTGCCTCCCAGCTCTCTGCCCTCTCGTGGCCGCAGACACCTGGGACGGTGCCCGCACCCTGTGCTGCTGCTGCTGCTGCGTCCTGGGCCCAGCCCTGTGCGGCTGCGGGCTCCTGCCGGCCGGCACCCCCATCACTGGCCTGTGCCTTTCAGGTCCTCGTGTGCCTGGATTCTAGTGAATGTGGCGACAGTGTTGTGAAGGTCTCTTCAAGGTACCTGCAGAGGGAGTGCAGGGAGAGGCGTCGCCTGGCGCTCAGGGCCCTTCTGGAGCTCATTGATGATCCCTCAATGGTGAGAAGGGGGCGGTGGCTGAAGCTGCACTGGGAACGCAGTCGCTTGGCCTGGCCTGGCCTTTGGGCACTGGGGCAGCTGCTCCCAGCTCTCCTGCCTCCTGCTTCAGCTACCCCAGTGCTTCAGGACAGTCCTTTGGCCTCTGGGCCCTGTGGCAGCAGGGTGGGACTTCACAGACTTGTGTTGCGCACAGGCCGAAAGAATGTGGAGCTTGACTGAAAGCCTCATGCGCCTACTGGCGGACAAAGATGCAGAGACAGCTGGGATGACACTCATCACACTCAGCTTTATACTCCTGCACAAACACATGCTGATGTCCACCCCCATTGCCGTGCAGCTGGCTGAGGCACTCCTGCCGCTCTTTGACCACGTAAGGCTCTGTGCCCCCAGCTACAGCCACTGGGTGCTGCCTGGAAACTGTGTGCCCTGTGCATTTCCAGCCCTGTGCCCAGGGTGCCCGGAGGAGCCAATGCTGAGGTGTTTTTTCATTTTTTCTTCATCTAGGATAATAGCCAGGTACAGCTGCTCTCCATAAAACTCTTCCGAGACATGATGGAGTACTTGGAAGAGAGAGAAAACCCTTTGGAAAGCCCTGTGCAACAGAGCCTGCTTCCACTCTTCTTCCACTGCAATGATGAGAATCAGCATGTGGCAGAGGTGAGGACTCGTGGGCTGCTGCTGTCCGCCTGGCACGGGGCTCGGCTGCCTCCTGCCCTGCGCCTGCTGGACCGCAGCCTCCTGCAGGCCATGGCAGGGGGAGGCGGGTCCCGAGCCCTGGGCTGCGGGGCCATCTCCGCGTCTCTGCTGCTCTCCAGGCTTCTCGGGAAACGCTGCTTTATGCGGTCAAGTTCATCAAGAGGAGGGATCTCAAAAAGCTGCTGAAGGAGCAGAAACTGTGGAAGTTCAGCAAGTGCCTGGTAAGGACGGCCTGGAATCCCCACCTCAGCCAGGAGAAGGCCCCTGAGGGCGGTGCTCAGTGTGCGGGCCGGGCAGCTGTGCCCCTGCGCGCTGCTGCAGCCAGAGGCCGCGCGGGCTCCTCTCCAGGCTCCCGTGGGCCCGAGCCGGGTGCCCATGAAAGCCCGGCCCGGCGGAGCTGCGGGGCAGGGGCGGCACCGCGGCTCCCCGGGCAGCAGCCGGCCCTCTCCCCCTCCCCTCTCGGGAGCCCGGCGCCAGCGGCTGCTGGCCGCGCCTCAGGGCTGTGTGGCCGGGGGAGGCCGGGGCTTGGCGCAGGCAGCGCCCGGCCCAGGGCCTGAGCCCGCGCCAACCCTTCCCTCCTGCCGCTCTCTCCAGCTGGCAGAGGACAGGAGCAGAGCAGCCGAGCACCTGCGCCGAGCCCTGCGCTACCTGGAGAGCCCACAGGAGCCCCTGCGAGAGGCGGCCATCAGCTTCATGGGTGAGTTACGAGCCCGGGCTCCCTCCCCGGCCCGCCGCAGCTCGGCCCCGGCCCCGCCTGCTGCCCCGGCAGCGGCAGCCGCGCCCGGCGCCGTGGAGCCCCGCCTGGCCTGGGCATTGCTGCTGCCGCCCTCTGACAGCCGTGCCCTGGGGCGACAGCGTGCCGCATGGGCTGAGCTGAGCCCTGCCGGGCCGGCAGCCCGTGTGGCCACAGCGCCGCAGCGGCGCTGGCAGGGAGCTGTGCCGCTGGGGCCATGACAGGCTCTGTGTTCACAGGCATGGCCGGGCGGCACCTGAGGGGGCAGCAGCAAGAGCTGCAGCTGATCTGCGCTGGTGAGTGAGGGCAGCGGGCTGACAGCGGGGGCTGCCGGGGGGAGCTGCAAGCCTTGCCCCGGCTGCAGTGGGCTCTGCTCCCGTGGGCAGAGCACACGGAGATTTCAGGGCCACGCGGGCCATTCGTGGCCAGCAGCTTCGGGTTGATCCCCTTGCTCCCTTCTCCCTCCTGGCCATGGCAAGAGCCGGCTGGGATGGCCCTGGCAGGGGGCTCTTCCTCGGCTCCCTGCAGCTCCAGCTTCTGACCGTGCCTCTGTTCCTCTCTCTCGCAGCCCTTGAAGACAAAACGAACGACGTCAGCCTCGCCGTCGGAAGCCTGGCAATTCAAACGCTGTGCATCGTCAGGTCAGGAGAGCGGGCTCCCATCTCCAGGTTCCAGTGGCTCCAAAATCACCTGCGCAGGGCGTGGAAGACACGGCCTCGTCCGTCATGGCTCAGCTGCCTGCCCTGCCAGGGCTCTGTGGAGAACTGATCCCAGAAGCTGTTTTTGTTGTGGCCACCTGAGTCAGGTGGAATTTTCCGTTTCTTCAAGAATTTTTGTTTCTTTTTTTTTTTTTTTTCTTTTACCATGTAAATATAGACTATGTTAACATACACAGACTCCCAGGATCTTTCTTTTGCTGCCCAGGGTCCGTACGGCATAGGGGAGGAGGGGGAAAAGGATGCTCGCACTCAGCCAGCTGCGCAGTGGGCCCGGGGAAATGGCCAGAAACCCCTTGGCCTTTGGTGGTTCTGCTGAAGCCTTTGTGCTGCCCACAGAGCGGCTGGGCAGGGGCCGGAGCTGCGGGGATCCCTGCCAGAGAGGTGCCTGGAGACGGCCACAAGCCCTGGGCCAGGCAGGAAGCGCCAGCCGTGTCCTCCTGCCCGTGTGCTGCCGGCTGCCTTGCTGAGGGCTCCCAGGTGCCTCTGCATGGGGCTGCTCTGGAGCTGCTGTGGGGCTGCGGCGCTGCTGCCGGGCAGCTTGGCCGGGCTGGGGCAGCCCCTGAGGGGCTGGGCCGCTGGCAAGCCGTGGGCAATGGGCTGTCAGAGGCCACAAGCAGCCCCCTGGCAGCCGCCTTGTTCCTGCCAGAGTTGACCTGCAAGACGCATCCTGGGCGCTCTGCAACTAACAGCATCAGTGTTGTTGGAAACCCAAATGCAGAGAAATCTCAGACCTTTGGTCTTGTCAGCAAAGCTTAGAATTAAACACAGGATTTGATCTGAGACCTTGCAAAGGGCTCCCAAACTTAGGTGCTAGGAGCGAGAATGCGCATTTCCAGTTTATAGCAGCGACACGGGGAGGAAAGTTGAAGTGGAGGAAAGTTTAGAGTTTTCGAGTTCAAGATCTAGGAAAAAATCCAAGTAGTTACAATGGTAAACAAGAAGTTTAGGATGCAGTGCTGTAGGTTTGTGTGTCATAGCATGACTGGCTAAGGAAGCTTACACTGTCAGCATGATGTGGGAACCCAGGAAATTCCTCTGGCTGCCCTGCAGGACTCGAGACCCTGTCAGAGGGCTCAGAGAGCTTGGCACAGAGCCCAAGACCCCTGTGCCTTTGATTTAGCCCTTGGAAAAAACAATCCCCAACCTTGTATGAAGAATGACCAGCCACAAAAGTTGAAGTAGAATGATAGTGAATTTATCCCAGAGTGGAAAACTAGATTTTGAGGGTTTTTAGAATGGGGCTTCAGGGGGCCAGATGGAGCAATCTGGGCACGTCCAGCCTTTCTCCTTCTTCTTGGCCTCCATCTTCTGCTGTGATGTTGGCATTTGAGATTGGTCTAGAGTAGAAGCTCGCTGTCCGACATAGACAATAGGGATTGGAAAGTAATTGTAACTGTTGTACAGGTAGTTTTTAGTAGAAAAAGATAACACCACCCCAGAGGAGGCAGAGTGCCTTAGACTGTCTTGCTGAGCGGACCTCGGCAGGACAGGAGAAAGAATTTTATAGATAAGATACAATCAACAACCTTGAGACTGAGAAATGAAGAGCTCTGACTCCTTCTTCCACCACCGGGCTGGGAAAAGAGACTTTCTAACTTATCTCGCGGTCACTCTGACCAGCTAGACACTCCGAGAGCATGAGTCCGTAAGATGAAATCTTGAAGATTGGGTCCAAAACATAAAAATCCTTGTTGGCCGTGTCTTCTTGGCCAAGAAATCCTTCAAAGCTCTTGTAACTACAAGTCTTGCGGCCCTGTGAGCCATGCGGTGGAGATGTGAGCCCAACTCACCCTTCCTGCCTATGTAGAAGAGAAGAAAAAGCAATGGCATCATCTAAAAAACTCAGAGGTCCGCTCTCTAGCTCGTTCCAAACTCCTTCAACTCCCCAAAAGTGGGATTTAGCTACAAATAGATGACAAGGACTCTCAGGGCTGCCTCTCTGACTCCAGAGCGGCTGCTTTAGAATCTTTCACATAACCCTGTGTAGTCAGGTGCCAGAAATGGATCATTTGAAGAAACTTTCCCAACTGACTTGCATGGAGGCGTGTTTGAAGGGTGTTTGAAGAGAAAGTTTCCCAGAAGAGGTCTGGGCTTTGGCCTAGCTGTGTCCCCTGCTGACTGTGAAGTGTGCCATCAGCTGCAGGGCTATCCCGGCTAAAAAATATCATCGAGTCACTTGGACTTGCTCTTTTTGGCCTATAAAAGCTGGACCCACTTTCGGGGCAAATTTGGAGAGTTCATCTATGGGTGGATGGAACACCTAGGATTTTCCCAGTTGCTGGGAATGGTTCTTAAGGTCCCTGGGGGCTTCCCAGCAACTGCGCATCGTCAAGATGACAAAGAATTGTCTTGGTTTGAAGAGAGAGGTGTCTGCTAAGGAAGGCAGAAGTCTTCTCTGGAATGGAAAATGTAAATCCCCTCCCTTCAAATGATTCTCATTTAGAAATTCAAATGCTCTCGGGGAAAGATATGGGGATAGGCCTGAGCCCGCAGAGCAGGGCGGCCTTTGCTTATGGTCTGAGCCCTTCCTAAAGATTCTGTCAGGCTGTCTTAGACACCTGGGGCCAGGGATTCCTTCCAAGCTGGGCCACTTTAGCGGGGCTGGGGCCGGCCCCAGGACAGGAGGCAGTGTGTGCAAGGGCCCTGGGTGGCACGCTGCAGCACGGTCGTCACCGTGCCATGGAACGGAACCCGGTCTCCAAGGCCCCTTTGTGACACGTGGGAAATAGAAGCTTGCCCGGTGCTGGGAGCAAACAGCGGGGCACAACGGGACAGAGCAGTGCTGTGAGGAGCCCCCACACAGCGCACTCGTTCCCGTCTGACCAGGAGCTTTTCTGCAGCGTTCTTCCTGCAGCTGAGCTCAAGGCCAGAGCACAGGACTCGGTGACCCGTGGCCTTCCAAGGCTTCTATTCTGCAGCTGCCCTCAAGGGCAGAGCGTGGGACTTGGTGCCCTGGAGCTTTCCCAGGGCACCTCTCCTGCAAGTAGCTCCAGCCATAGACATGGAGCAGAGACCCCCGAGAGTGCCCAAGATGGCCTGGGTGGAGGAGGAGGAAGGCGGCCCTGGAGCAGCCCCAGCACAGGAGACTGAAGAGGTGGTGCCCTTCCATCCACCACAGGGGGGTGAGTGGCAGAACTGGGCTGCAGGCCTGGAGCCTGCAGCCAACTTGGCCCCATGCCATGCCATGCCATGCAATCCCCTGGGGAAATGCCCACGGACAGGCCGGAAGAGGCGCCAGGCAGACACCCCTCAGCGGCCTCGCTCCATCCCCCTGGGGCATCGCAGGGCTCTCCCTGCCTGGGGAGTGCAGGGCTGGGCTGTGTTCTCCGGCCTCTCCCGCAGCCCCTCAGCTCTGGCTGCGCTCCCTCTTTGCCAGATGAAGCTGTGGAGCGCACACATGAGCAGGAATCCAGCCGTGGCCGCTTCCATCGAACAGCGCAGGTACCTGCAGCCACCCCCACCCGGGCTGGGCCTGCTGTCCCTGCTCAGCCCAGCACCGTGTGTGCAGCACTCCATGCAACATCCGCGGCTTCTTGCCCTTCTCCTACAGCTCGTCTGCCACTTCATCCGGAGCATTCGGCAGGAAGAGACCCGCACCATGGGCACTGGGCTCACAGCTCACTCCGAGCTCCTCAAGCATGAGACCAGTGCCGCCCTGCTGGATTTGCTCCTGGAGAAGGGTGTTGCCAGGCCAGAACAAGTAAGCAGCCTGGGGCCAGGCTTCAGTTCCCCCAGGAGTCACGTGGCTTCCCCAGCCACGCCTGCTGCTCCCTCAGAGCCTTTGAGGCCATGGCAGTGCGCTGGCAAGGAAAGCACTTCTCTGGGGAGCCTGGGGACATTGCTCTCTCTGGCAGCTTTCCAAGTCTCCCCGTGCCTCCCGCAGGTGCCTGCCATGGTGAGGTACATTCACCGATGGCTCCTGGCCAATGATTCTGCCCAGCACAGGCTGGACAAGGCCCTGCTGAAACTCACCAAAGCACAGCCGGCTGACGCAGTCGTGACGCTCCTGCGTGTGGCCCCGTCCTGTGACAGGTATGGGGCCCACCTGCCCAGAGGGCTCAGGCCTCCCAAGCCCATCACCCTGTATCGCCTGGCCCAGGTGTCTGAGCTAGAGAGTTCCAGAACCCTCTGGCTGCTGCCTTTCCCAGCCCTGGCACGTCAGCCCCTTAGCCTGCTGCCATGCTGCCTTGCTGCCCCTCAGGGCCCGTCCTCACACAGCTTGGCTGCCTGGCTGCTGCTGGCAAGGGCCAGTGGGCAGAGGAAGAGCCGGCGCTCAGCCCAGGCCCCTAGGGATGCCCAGGCCACGCTGCTGTGTCTGAGATCCCCCCTGAGACAGAGCTCTAATCCCGCAGAGCTGCCACCTCCATGTGGAAGACCATCATGTGCTCGTCCAGGACCGCGGAGCCAGTGCAGCTGATCCTCCTGGATGTGCTGGGGAGCTGGCCAGAGTACAGCACGTGCACCTCGGATGGGGACAAAACGGCTGTCTTTGCCCTGGCTGTGAGTTTCCGCAACTGGCCTTTGCTGGCCCCAAGGCCGCCTCTCCAGCAGCTCTCCATCCTCCTTCCCCCACTGCATCTGCCTGCCTCAGGCGCTGGCCGGAAACCTGGCCCAGGGCCAGCTTCAGCCCCACCAGGCCCCGTGCTCCCCTGCCAAGGTCTCTCCGGGCCTCTCCCTGCCACGCTCGGGCCCTGCCACACGGACACCTCGGCACTGAGCGCTCTCTCGGGGGGCTTTGTCCTTTGCAGGCGACCGTGGTGATGTGGAAGATCCTCCAAGAGTCCTCTGTCCCACGTGTAGTGAGGCCATATTTCCCCCGCCTTTTTGTTCATCTGCTCTTCCAAGTGTTCTCCAGCACAGAAGAGATGCCAGAGGAGGTCCAAACCTTCTGGAAGGATTGCCTGGAAGAGCACGGTCTTGTCATCAGCCCCAACAGGTGCTCCATCCCACTCCTCCTGTCCCTGCCTGACACGTGGCCTGCAAAGGAGCCAGTGCTGCCAGAGTGACCTGGGCTTTGCTGTGCACACAGGTTTGCAGTGCAGACCCTGAAGTCCCTGCTCTGCCAAAAGCAGTACAAGGATGTGGTGTTGTCAGTGGAAGGCAAGCGTGGCTGGGACACGCTGCTCTGTGCTGACACCCGCCACTATGCCATGGGTCTGCTGGCCAGGTGAGACTCACTTTCTCCCCATTGATCCTGCCATTTGTGCTCTGTGCCCGAGCCGTCCCACACATTCCCCGAGACCCTGGGACACACTGAGGGACAGCTAAGGACACACTGAGGGACGGCCAAGCAGACTGGAAAAGGCTGCGAGGGGAGAGAGCACAGGAGGAGACACCTCCTAAAGGGCCCAGGTCCCCATGCAGAGTGGTGGTAAAAGACCACCAGGCTCTGTAAGCCTGTCCTTGGAGAGATTTGCTCAGCTTCCTGGTCCCTTTTTTGCCCTCCTAGGGAGATGCGCCACGCTTGTCATCGCTTGTGTTCCAGTATTGCACTCCACCTCCTCTGGCTGCTCAGCACACAGGAGCCACACTGGGATCTGCCCGCCCTGGCATTCCTTGTGGAGGTGAGCCGGGTGTCCAGCGCTGCCTGGCTGTGCTGCCTCCCAGCTCTCTGCCCTCTCGTGGCCGCAGACACCTGGGACGGTGCCCGCACCCTGTGCTGCTGCTGCTGCTGCTGCTGCGTCCTGGGCCCAGCCCTGTGCGGCTGCGGGCTCCTGCCGGCCGGCTCCCCCATCACTGGCCTGTGCCTTTCAGGTCCTCGTGTGCCTGGATTCGAGTGAATGTGGCGACAGTGTTGTGAAGGTCTCTTCAAGGTACCTGCAGAGGGAGTGCAGGGAGAGGCGTCGCCTGGCGCTCAGGGCCCTTCTGGAGCTCATTGATGATCCCTCAATGGTGAGAAGGGGGCGGTGGCTGAAGCTGCACTGGGAACGCAGTCGCTTGGCCTGGCCTGGCCTTTGGGCACTGGGGCAGCTGCTGCCAGCTCTCCTGCCTCCTGCTTCAGCTACCCCAGTGCTTCAGGACAGTCCTTTGGCCTCTGGGCCCTGTGGCAGCAGGGTGGGACTTCACAGACTTGTGTTGCGCACAGGCCGAAAGAATGTGGAGCTTGACCGAAAGCCTCATGCGCCTACTGGCCGACAAAGATGCAGAGACAGCTGGGATGACACTCATCACACTCAGCTTTATACTCCTGCACAAACACATGCTGATGTCAACCCCCATTGCCGTGCAGCTGGCTGAGGCACTCCTGCCGCTCTTTGACCACGTAAGGCTCTGTGCCCCCAGCTACAGCCACTGGGTGCTGCCTGGAAATTGTGTGCCCTGTGCATTTCCAGCCCTGTGCCCAGGGCGCCCAGAGGAGCCAATGCTGAGGTGTTTTTTCATTTTTTTTTCGTCTAGGATAATAGCCAGGTACAGCTGCTCTCCATAAAACTCTTCCGAGACATGATGGAGTACTTGGAAGAGAGAGAAAACCCTTTGGAAAGCCCTGTGCAACAGAGCCTGCTTCCACTCTTCTTCCACTGCAATGATGAGAATCAGCATGTGGCAGAGGTGAGGACTCGTGGGCTGCTGCTGTCCGCCTGGCACGGGGCTCGGCTGCCTCCTGCCCTGCGCCTGCTGGACCGCAGCCTCCTGCAGGCCATGGCAGGGGGAGGCGGGTCCCGAGCCCTGGGCTGCGGGGCCATCTCCGCGTCTCTGCTGCTCTCCAGGCTTCTCGGGAAACGCTGCTTTATGCGGTCAAGTTCATCAAGAGGAGGGATCTCAAAAAGCTGCTGAAGGAGCAGAAACTGTGGAAGTTCAGCAAGTGCCTGGTAAGGACGGCCTGGAATCCCCACCTCAGCCAGGAGAAGGCCCCTGAGGGCGGTGCTCAGTGTGCGGGCCGGGCAGCTGTGCCCCTGCGCGCTGCTGCAGCCAGAGGCCGCGCGGGCTCCTCTCCAGGCTCCCGTGGGCCCGAGCCGGGTGCCCATGAAAGCCCGGCCCGGCGGAGCTGCGGGGCAGGGGCGGCACCGCGGCTCCCCGGGCAGCAGCCGGCCCTCTCCCCCTCCCCTCTCGGGAGCCCGGCGCCAGCGGCTGCTGGCCGCGCCTCAGGGCTGTGTGGCCGGGGGAGGCCGGGGCTTGGCGCAGGCAGCGCCCGGCCCAGGGCCTGAGCCCGCGCCAACCCTTCCCTCCTGCCGCTCTCTCCAGCTGGCAGAGGACAGGAGCAGAGCAGCCGAGCACCTGCGCCGAGCCCTGCGCTACCTGGAGAGCCCACAGGAGCCCCTGCGAGAGGCGGCCATCAGCTTCATGGGTGAGTTACGAGCCCGGGCTCCCTTCCCCGGCCCGCCGCAGCTCGGCCCCGGCCCCGCCTGCTGCCCCGGCAGCGGCAGCCGCGCCCAGCGCCGTGAAGCCCCGCCTGGCCTGGGCATTGCTGCTGCCGCCCTCTGACAGCCGTGCCCTGGGGCGACAGCGTGCCGCATGGGCTGAGCTGAGCCCTGCCGGGCCGGCAGCCCGTGTGGCCACAGCGCCGCAGCGGCGCTGGCAGGGAGCTGTGCCGCTGGGGCCATGACAGGCTCTGTGTTCACAGGCATGGCCGGGCGGCACCTGAGGGGGCAGCAGCAAGAGCTGCAGCTGATCTGCGCTGGTGAGTGAGGGCAGCGGGCTGACAGCGGGGGCTGCCGGGGGGAGCTGCAAGCCCTGCCCCGGCTGCGGAGGGCTCTGCTCCCGTGGGCAGAGCACACGGAGATTTCAGGGCCACGCGGGCCATTCGTGGCCAGCAGCTTCGGGCTGATCCCCTTGCTCCCTTCTCCCTCCTGGCCATGGCAAGAGCCGGCTGGGATGGCCCTGGCAGGGGGCTCTTCCTCGGCTCCCTGCAGCTCCAGCTTCTGACCGTGCCTCGGTTCCTCTCTCTCGCAGCCCTTGAAGACAAAACGAACGACGTCAGCCTCGCCGTCGGAAGCCTGGCAATTCAAACGCTGTGCATCGTCAGGTCAGGAGAGCGGGCTCCCATCTCCAGGTTCCAGTGGCTCCAAAATCACCTGCGCAGGGCGTGGAAGACACGGCCTCGTCCGTCATGGCTCGGCTGCCTGCCCTGCCAGAGCTCTGTGGAGAACTGATCCCAGAAGCTGTTTTTGTTGTGGCCACCTGAGTCAGGTGGAATTTTCCGTTTCTTCAAGAATTTTTGTTTCTTTTTTTTTTTTTTTTTTTTTACCATGTAAATATAGACTAAGTTAACATACACAGACTCCCAGGATCTTTCTTTTGCTGCCCAGGGTCCGTACGGCATAGGGGAGGAGGGGGAAAAGGATGCTCGCACTCAGCCAGCTGCGCAGGCGTGCAGTGGGCCCGGGGAAATGGCCAGAAACCCCTCGGCCTTTGGTGGTTCTGCTGAAGCCTTTGTGCTGCCCACAGAGCGGCTGGGCAGGGGCCGGAGCTGCGGGGATCCCTGCCAGAGAGGTGCCTGGAGATGGCCACAAGCCCTGGGCCAGGCAGGAAGCGCCAGCCGTGTCCTCCTGCCCGTGTGCTGCCGGCTGCCTTGCTGAGGGCTCCCAGGTGCCTCTGCATGGGGCTGCTCTGGAGCTGCTGTGGGGCTGCGGCGCTGCTGCCGGGCAGCTTGGCCGGGCTGGGGCAGCCCCTGAGGGGCTGGGCCGCTGGCAAGCCGTGGGCAATGGGCTGTCAGAGGCCACAAGCAGCCCCCTGGCAGCCGCCTTGTTCCTGCCAGAGTTGACCTGCAAGACGCATCCTGGGCACTCTGCAACTAACAGCATCAGTGTTGTTGGAAACCCAAATGCAGAGAAATCTCAGACCTTTGGTCTTGTCAGCAAAGCTTAGAATTAAGCACAGGGTTTGATCTGAGACCTTGCAAAGGGCTCCCAAACTTAGGTGCTAGGAGCGAGAATGCGCATTTCCAGTTTATAGCAGCGACACGGGGAGGAAAGTTGAAGTGGAGGAAAGTTTAGAGTTTTCGAGTTCAAGATCTAGGAAAAAATCCAAGTAGTTACAATGGTAAACAAGAAGTTTAGGATGCAGTGCTGTAGGTTTGTGTGTCATAGCATGACTGGCTAAGGAAGCTTACACTGTCAGCATGATGTGGGAACCCAGGAAATTCCTCTGGCTGCCCTGCAGGACTCGAGACCCTGTCAGAGGGCTCAGAGAGCTTGGCACAGAGCCCAAGACCCCTGTGCCTTTGATTTAGCCCTTGGAAAAAACAATCCCCAACCTTGTATGAAGAATGACCAGCCACAAAAGTTGAAGTAGAATGATAGTGAATTTATCCCAGAGTGGAAAACTAGATTTTGAGGGTTTTTAGAATGGGGCTTTAGGGGGCCAGATGGAGCAATCTGGGCACGTCCAGCCTTTCTCCTTCTTCTTGGCCTCCATCTTCTGCTGTGATGTTGGCATTTGAGATTGGTCTAGAGTAGAAGCTCGCTGTCCGACATAGACGATAGGGATTGGAAAGTAATTGTAACTGTTGTACAGGTAGTTTTTAGTAGAAAAAGATAACACCACCCCAGAGGAGGCAGAGTGCCTTAGACTGTCTTGCTGAGCGGACCTCGGCAGGACAGGAGAAAGAATTTTATAGATAAGATACAATCAACAACCTTGAGACTGAGAAATGAAGAGCTCTGACTCCTTCTTCCACCACCGGGCTGGGAAAAGAGACTTTCTAACTTATCTCGCGGTCACTCTGACCAGCTAGACACTCCGAGAGCATGAGTCCGTAAGATGAAATCTTGAAGATTGGGTCCAAAACATAAAAATCCTTGTTGGCCGTGTCTTCTTGGCCAAGAAATCCTTCAAAGCTCTTGTAACTACAAGTCTTGCGGCCCTGTGAGCCATGCGGTGGAGATGTGAGCCCAACTCACCCTTCCTGCCTATGTAGAAGAGAAGAAAAAGCAATGGCATCATCTAAAAAACTCAGAGGTCCGCTCTCTAGCTCGTTCCAAACTCCTTCAACTCCCCAAAAGTGGGATTTAGCTACAAATTGTCATGGTTTGAGCCTGGCACAGAGCCAGTGCCCCCATGAAAATGCCTCACCCTGGTGTCTGCTGTGAGATGTGACCAGGAATAAGCAAAACAGGCTCCAACTTAAACATAAATAACACTTTATTACCTAAAACTACAGGAAAAAATAGGAAAGACTATAAGGAAAAGAAAAAAAAATTGAAAACCTTACAAAAACCACTTTTCCTCCTCCCCACTCCCTAACTTTCCCAATCCAATACATTCTCTCAAAACAACTGCTCAGCCTTGGCCCCACACGTTAGTATACTCAAACTGCAGTTCATGGAGAGGAAAAGGAGTCCTTCTTGTTCCATAGGCTTTTCCTGGAAACAGTGAAATCCCGGATGCTTCTTTGTCACTTTGGCACCGCCCGGAAAGTCCATTTGCCGCTTGTGACATGTTCCTTCCATGCTCAGTGCTCTCACCACCGAGACATGGCCAGAGCTGCTTTTAGGGTGGTCTTTCAAGGATGCCTTGTCTCACTCCAAAAAGGCACAGTCTCTGCCTTTGGGACAACTGTCCCCCCCATATATTTCCAACCCCCTGGGGCCGGGGGGTCCTCACAAATGAACCCTCTTGGTTTTGAGGCACTGCCTCCCCCTAAATGCAGTCTGTGTCACAGGAACAACTGAGTCCATGGCTACAAGAAAACGTCCAGCCCAAAGGCCACTCCAAATCATCTCTCCCCATCCAATCATCTCCACAAACTCCGGGCCAAGGTCCTTATCTCATATCATCTCTCATCTCCCTTCTTATTCAGCTTCGAGGAGGATTAGCATTTTCGCAAGGCCCCAATCATGCAAGAAAGGGTTAAAAGTTTTCAGTCTCTGTCTGTCCTGGGAGGAGATGATACTCCCACACATGCTGCTGCTGCGGCCGGCCGGGCTCTCTCTCTCTCCCCCCTTCTCCTCCTGGCTGGCTGCCATCACATTCGGTGCCGCCGGCTCTCTCTCTCCGGGGGGGGGGGGAAAGGGGCTGGCTGCCCGATATCTCGATGTCTCTTGGGGCTCCGCCACCCTTCCATCCTCGAAGCCCCCCCGAAGCCCCCTCAAGCCCATCTCTGTCCCGGCCCCAGGCCTCACCGCATGGCTGGCCCCTCCCCCGCCCAGCAGCAGCGGGCCGGGCGAGGGAGAGAGGTCTGAACTCCTCGGCCGCGATGTCCAAAAAGAGGAAATGCCAGGGCAGTGCCCTGCTTTTAACCCCTGTGTATTCTCGGAGGTGTGTCCAAACCCCACTGGCTACACCAGGTGTCAGTATGAAACCCAAAACCTTCATTGGTTTGACCACAGCTTCCCAGAATTCCCACTCCTTACGGGTCAAACCATGACAAAATAGATGACAAGGACTCTCAGGGCTGCCTCTCTGACTCCAGAGCGGCTGCTTTAGAATCTTTCACATAACCCTGTGTAGTCAGGTGCCAGAAATGGATCATTTGAAGAAACTTTCCCAACTGACTTGCATGGAGGCTTGTTTGAAGGGTGTTTGAAGAGAAAGTTTCCCAGAAGAGGTCTGGGCTTTGGCCTAGCTGTGTCCCCTGCTGACTGTGAAGTGTGCCATCAGCTGCAGGGCTATCCCGGCTAAAAAATATCATCGAGTCACTTGGACTTGCTCTTTTTGGCCTATAAAAGCTGGACCCACTTTCGGGGCAAATTTGGAGAGTTCATCTATGGGTGGATGGAACACCTAGGATTTTCCCAGTTGCTGGGAATGGTTCTTAAGGTCCCTGGAGTAAATCGGGGCTTCCCAGCAACTGCGCATCGTCAAGATGACAAAGAATTGTCTTGGTTTGAAGAGAGAGGTGTCTGCTAAGGAAGGCAGAAGTCTTCTCTGGAATGGAAAATGTAAATCCCCTCCCTTCAAATGATTCTCTTTTAGAAATTCAAATGCTCTCAGGGAAAGATATGGGGATAGGCCTGAGCCCGCAGAGCAGGGCGGCCTTTGCTTATGGTCTGAGCCCTTCCTAAAGATTCTGTCAGGCTGTCTTAGACACCTGGGGCCAGGGATTCCTTCCAAGCTGGGCCACTTTAGCGGGGCTGGGGCCGGCCCCAGGGCAGGAGGCAGTGTGTGCAAGGGCCCTGGGTGGCACGCTGCAGCACGGTCACCGTGCCATGGAACGGAACCCGGTCTCCAAGGCCCCTTTGTGACACGTGGGAAATAGAAGCTTGCCCGGTGCTGGGAGCAAGCAGCGGGGCACAACGGGACAGAGCAGTGCTGTGAGGAGCCCCCACACAGCGCACTCGTTCCCGTCTGACCAGGAGCTTTTCTGCAGCGTTCTTCCTGCAGCTGAGCTCAAGGCCAGAGCACAGGACTCGGTGACCCGTGGCCTTCCAAGCCTTCTATTCTGCAGCTGCCCCCAAGGGCAGAGCGTGGGACTTGGTGCCCTGGAGCTTTCCCAGGGCACCTCTCCTGCAAGTAGCTCCAGCCACAGACATGGAGCAGAGACCCCCGAGAGTGCCCAAGATGGCCTGGGTGGAGGAGGAGGAAGGCGGCCCTGGAGCAGCCCCAGCACAGGAGACTGAAGAGGTGGTGCCCTTCCATCCACCACAGGGGGGTGAGTGGCAGAACTGGGCTGCAGGCCTGGAGCCTGCAGCCAACTTGGCCCCATGCCATGCCATGCCATGCCATGCCATGCCATGCCATGCCATGCCATGCCATGCCATGCCATGCCATGCCATGCCATGCAATCCCCTGGGGAAATGCCCACGGACAGGCCGGAAGAGGCGCCAGGCAGACACCCCTCAGCGGCCTCGCTCCATCCCCCTGGGGCATCGCAGGGCTCTCCCTGCCTGGGGAGTGCAGGGCTGGGCTGTGTTCTCCGGCCTCTCCCGCAGCCCCTCAGCTCTGGCTGCGCTCCCTCTTTGCCAGATGAAGCTGTGGAGCGCACACATGAGCAGGAATCCAGCCGTGGCCGCTTCCATCGAACAGCGCAGGTACCTGCAGCCACCCCCACCCGGGCTGGGCCTGCTGTCCCTGCTCAGCCCAGCACCGTGTGTGCAGCACTCCATGCAACATCCGCGGCTTCTTGCCCTTCTCCTACAGCTCGTCTGCCACTTCATCCGGAGCATTCAGCAGGAAGAGACCCGCACCATGGGCACTGGGCTCACAGCTCACTCCGAGCTCCTCAAGCATGAGACCAGTGCCGCCCTGCTGGATTTGCTCCTGGAGAAGGGTGTTGCCAGGCCAGAACAAGTAAGCAGCCTGGGGCCAGGCTTCAGTTCCCCCAGGAGTCACGTGGCTTCCCCAGCCACGCCTGCTGCTCCCTCAGAGCCTTTGAGGCCATGGCAGTGCGCTGGCAAGGAAAGCACTTCTCTGGGGAGCCTGGGGACATTGCTCTCTCTGGCAGCTTTCCAAGTCTCCCCGTGCCTCCCGCAGGTGCCTGCCATGGTGAGGTACATTCACCGATGGCTCCTGGCCAATGATTCTGCCCAGCACAGGCTGGACAAGGCCCTGCTGAAACTCACCAAAGCACAGCCGGCTGACGCAGTCGTGACGCTCCTGCGTGTGGCCCCGTCCTGTGACAGGTATGGGGCCCACCTGCCCAGAGGGCTCAGGCCTCCCAAGCCCATCACCCTGTATCGCCTGGCCCAGGTGTCTGAGCTAGAGAGTTCCAGAACCCTCTGGCTGCTGCCTTTCCCAGCCCTGGCACGTCAGCCCCTTAGCCTGCTGCCATGCTGCCTTGCTGCCCCTCAGGGCCCGTCCTCACACAGCTTGGCTGCCTGGCTGCTGCTGGCAAGGGCCAGTGGGCAGAGGAAGAGCCGGCGCTCAGCCCAGGCCCCTAGGGATGCCCAGGCCACGCTGCTGTGTCTGAGATCCCCCCTGAGACAGAGCTCTAATCCCGCAGAGCTGCCACCTCCATGTGGAAGACCATCATGTGCTCGTCCAGGACCGCGGAGCCAGTGCAGCTGATCCTCCTGGATGTGCTGGGGAGCTGGCCAGAGTACAGCACGTGCACCTCGGATGGGGACAAAACGGCTGTCTTTGCCCTGGCTGTGAGTTTCCGCAACTGGCCTTTGCTGGCCCCAAGGCCGCCTCTCCAGCAGCTCTCCATCCTCCTTCCCCCACTGCATCTGCCTGCCTCAGGCGCTGGCCGGAAACCTGGCCCAGGGCCAGCTTCAGCCCCACCAGGCCCCGTGCTCCCCTGCCAAGGTCTCTCCGGGCCTCTCCCTGCCACGCTCGGGCCCTGCCACACGGACACCTCGGCACTGAGCGCTCTCTCGGGGGGCTTTGTCCTTTGCAGGCGACCGTGGTGATGTGGAAGATCCTCCAAGAGTCCTCTGTCCCACGTGTAGTGAGGCCATATTTCCCCCGCCTTTTTGTTCATCTGCTCTTCCAAGTGTTCTCCAGCACAGAAGAGATGCCAGAGGAGGTCCAAACCTTCTGGAAGGATTGCCTGGAAGAGCACGGTCTTGTCATCAGCCCCAACAGGTGCTCCATCCCACTCCTCCTGTCCCTGCCTGACACGTGGCCTGCAAAGGAGCCAGTGCTGCCAGAGTGACCTGGGCTTTGCTGTGCACACAGGTTTGCAGTGCAGACCCTGAAGTCCCTGCTCTGCCAAAAGCAGTACAAGGATGTGGTGTTGTCAGTGGAAGGCAAGCGTGGCTGGGACACGCTGCTCTGTGCTGACACCCGCCACTATGCCATGGGTCTGCTGGCCAGGTGAGACTCACTTTCTCCCCATTGATCCTGCCATTTGTGCTCTGTGCCCGAGCCGTCCCACACATTCCCCGAGACCCTGGGACACACTGAGGGACAGCTAAGGACACACTGAGGGACGGCCAAGCAGACTGGAAAAGGCTGCGAGGGGAGAGAGCACAGGAGGAGACACCTCCTAAAGGGCCCAGGTCCCCATGCAGAGTGGTGGTAAAAGACCACCAGGCTCTGTAAGCCTGTCCTTGGAGAGATTTGCTCAGCTTCCTGGTCCTTTTTTTGCCCTCCTAGGGAGATGCGCCACGCTTGTCATCGCTTGTGTTCCAGTATTGCACTCCACCTCCTCTGGCTGCTCAGCACACAGGAGCCACACTGGGATCTGCCCGCCCTGGCATTCCTTGTGGAGGTGAGCCGGGTGTCCAGCGCTGCCTGGCTGTGCTGCCTCCCAGCTCTCTGCCCTCTCGTGGCCGCAGACACCTGGGACGGTGCCCGCACCCTGTGCTGCTGCTGCTGCTGCTGCTGCGTCCTGGGCCCAGCCCTGTGCGGCTGCGGGCTCCTGCCGGCCGGCTCCCCCATCACTGGCCTGTGCCTTTCAGGTCCTCGTGTGCCTGGATTCGAGTGAATGTGGCGACAGTGTTGTGAAGGTCTCTTCAAGGTACCTGCAGAGCGAGTGCAGGGAGAGGCGTCGCCTGGCGCTCAGGGCCCTTCTGGAGCTCATTGATGATCCCTCAATGGTGAGAAGGGGGCGGTGGCTGAAGCTGCACTGGGAACGCAGTCGCTTGGCCTGGCCTGGCCTTTGGGCACTGGGGCAGCTGCTGCCAGCTCTCCTGCCTCCTGCTTCAGCTACCCCAGTGCTTCAGGACAGTCCTTTGGCCTCTGGGCCCTGTGGCAGCAGGGTGGGACTTCACAGACTTGTGTTGCGCACAGGCCGAAAGAATGTGGAGCTTGACCGAAAGCCTCATGCGCCTACTGGCCGACAAAGATGCAGAGACAGCTGGGATGACACTCATCACACTCAGCTTTATACTCCTGCACAAACACATGCTGATGTCAACCCCCATTGCCGTGCAGCTGGCTGAGGCACTCCTGCCGCTCTTTGACCACGTAAGGCTCTGTGCCCCCAGCTACAGCCACTGGGTGCTGCCTGGAAATTGTGTGCCGTGTGCATTTCCAGCCCTGTGCCCAGGGCGCCCGGAGGAGCCAATGCTGAGGTGTTTTTTCATTTTTTTTTCGTCTAGGATAATAGCCAGGTACAGCTGCTCTCCATAAAACTCTTCCGAGACATGATGGAGTACTTGGAAGAGAGAGAAAACCCTTTGGAAAGCCCTGTGCAACAGAGCCTGCTTCCACTCTTCTTCCACTGCAATGATGAGAATCAGCATGTGGCAGAGGTGAGGACTCGTGGGCTGCTGCTGTCCGCCTGGCACGGGGCTCGGCTGCCTCCTGCCCTGCGCCTGCTGGACCGCAGCCTCCTGCAGGCCATGGCAGGGGGAGGCGGGTCCCGAGCCCTGGGCTGCGGGGCCATCTCCGCGTCTCTGCTGCTCTCCAGGCTTCTCGGGAAACGCTGCTTTATGCGGTCAAGTTCATCAAGAGGAGGGATCTCAAAAAGCTGCTGAAGGAGCAGAAACTGTGGAAGTTCAGCAAGTGCCTGGTAAGGACGGCCTGGAATCCCCACCTCAGCCAGGAGAAGGCCCCTGAGGGCGGTGCTCAGTGTGCGGGCCGGGCAGCTGTGCCCCTGCGCGCTGCTGCAGCCAGAGGCCGCGCGGGCTCTTCTCCAGGCTCCCGTGGGCCCGAGCCGGGTGCCCATGAAAGCCCGGCCCGGCGGAGCTGCGGGGCAGGGGCGGCACCGCGGCTCCCCGGGCAGCAGCCGGCCCTCTCCCCCTCCCCTCTCGGGAGCCCGGCGCCAGCGGCTGCTGGCCGCGCCTCAGGGCTGTGTGGCCGGGGGAGGCCGGGGCTTGGCGCAGGCAGCGCCCGGCCCAGGGCCTGAGCCCGCGCCAACCCTTCCCTCCTGCCGCTCTCTCCAGCTGGCAGCGGACAGGAGCAGAGCAGTCGAGCACCTGCGCCGAGCCCTGCGCTACCTGGAGAGCCCACAGGAGCCCCTGCGAGAGGCGGCCATCAGCTTCATGGGTGAGTTACGAGCCCGGGCTCCCTTCCCCGGCCCGCCGCGGCTCGGCCCCGGCCCCGCCTGCTGCCCCGGCAGCGGCAGCCGCGCCCGGCGCCGTGGAGCCCCGCCTGGCCTGGGCATTGCTGCTGCCGCCCTCTGACAGCCGTGCCCTGGGGCGACAGCGTGCCGCATGGGCTGAGCTGAGCCCTGCCGGGCCGGCAGCCCGTGTGGCCACAGCGCCGCAGCGGCGCTGGCAGGGAGCTGTGCCGCTGGGGCCATGACAGGCTCTGTGTTCACAGGCATGGCCGGGCGGCACCTGAGGGGGCAGCAGCAAGAGCTGCAGCTGATCTGCGCTGGTGAGTGAGGGCAGCGGGCTGACAGCGGGGGCTGCCGGGGGGAGCTGCAAGCCCTGCCCCGGCTGCGGAGGGCTCTGCTCCCGTGGGCAGAGCACACGGAGATTTCAGGGCCACACGGGCCATTCGTGGCCAGCAGCTTCGGGCTGATCCCCTTGCTCCCTTCTCCCTCCTGGCCATGGCAAGAGCCGGCTGGGATGGCCCTGGCAGGGGGCTCTTCCTCGGCTCCCTGCAGCTCCAGCTTCTGACCGTGCCTCTGTTCCTCTCTCTCGCAGCCCTTGAAGACAAAACGAACGACGTCAGCCTCGCCGTCGGAAGCCTGGCAATTCAAACGCTGTGCATCGTCAGGTCAGGAGAGCGGGCTCCCATCTCCAGGTTCCAGTGGCTCCAAAATCACCTGCGCAGGGCGTGGAAGACACGGCCTCCTCGTCCGTCATGGCTCGGCTGCCTGCCCTGCCAGAGCTCTGTGGAGGATTGATCCCAGAAGCTCTTTTCGCTGGGGCCCCCTGAGTCAAGTTTTATTTTGTTTTTCTTCAAGAATTTTATTTTATTTTTTTTTTTTCTTTTTCCATGTAAATACAGATTATGTTAACATACACAGACTCCCAGGATCTTTCTTTTGCTGCCCAGGGTCCGTACGGCATAGGGGAGGAGGGGGAAAAGGATGCTCGCACTCAGCCAGCTGCGCAGGCGTGCAGTGGGCCCGGGGAAATGGCCAGAAACCCCTCGGCCTTTGGTAGTTCTGCTGAAGCCTTTGTGCTGCCCACAGAGCGGCTGGGCAGGGGCCGGAGCTGCGGGGATCCCTGCCAGAGAGGTGCCTGGAGATGGCCACAAGCCCTGGGCCAGGCAGGAAGCGCCAGCCGTGTCCTCCTGCCCGTGTGCTGCCGGCTGCCTTGCTGAGGGCTCCCAGGTGCCTCTGCATGGGGCTGCTCTGGAGCTGCTGTGGGGCTGCGGCGCTGCTGCCGGGCAGCTTGGCCGGGCTGGGGCAGCCCCTGAGGGGCTGGGCCGCTGGCAAGCCGTGGGCAATGGGCTGTCAGAGGCCACAAGCAGCCCCCTGGCAGCCGCCTTGTTCCTGCCAGAGTTGACCTGCAAGACGCATCCTGGGCACTCTGCAACTAACAGCATCAGTGTTGCTGGAAACCCAAATGCAGAGAAATCTCAGACCTTTGGTCTTGTCAGCAAAGCTTAGAATTAAGCACAGGGTTTGATCTGAGACCTTGCAAAGGGCTCCCAAACTTAGGTGCTAGGAGCGAGAATGCGCATTTCCAGTTTATAGCAGCGACACGGGGAGGAAAGTTGAAGTGGAGGAAAGTTTAGAGTTTTCGAGTTCAAGATCTAGGAAAAAATCCAAGTAGTTACAATGGTAAACAAGAAGTTTAGGATGCAGTGCTGTAGGTTTGTGTGTCATAGCATGACTGGCTAAGGAAGCTTACACTGTCAGCATGATGTGGGAACCCAGGAAATTCCTCTGGCTGCCCTGCAGGACTCGAGACCCTGTCAGAGGGCTCAGAGAGCTTGGCACAGAGCCCAAGACCCCTGTGCCTTTGATTTAGCCCTTGGAAAAAACAATCCCCAACCTTGTATGAAGAATGACCAGCCACAAAAGTTGAAGTAGAATGATAGTGAATTTATCCCAGAGTGGAAAACTAGATTTTGAGGGTTTTTAGAATGGGGCTTCAGGGGGCCAGATGGAGCAATCTGGGCACGTCCAGCCTTTCTCCTTCTTCTTGGCCTCCATCTTCTGCTGTGATGTTGGCATTTGAGATTGGTCTAGAGTAGAAGCTCGCTGTCCGACATAGACGATAGGGATTGGAAAGTAATTGTAACTGTTGTACAGGTAGTTTTTAGTAGAAAAAGATAACACCACCCCAGAGGAGGCAGAGTGCCTTAGACTGTCTTGCTGAGCGGACCTCGGCAGGACAGGAGAAAGAATTTTATAGATAAGATACAATCAACAACCTTGAGACTGAGAAATGAAGAGCTCTGACTCCTTCTTCCACCACCGGGCTGGGAAAAGAGACTTTCTAACTTATCTCGCGGTCACTCTGACCAGCTAGACACTCCGAGAGCATGAGTCCGTAAGATGAAATCTTGAAGATTGGGTCCAAAACATAAAAATCCTTGTTGGCCGTGTCTTCTTGGCCAAGAAATCCTTCAAAGCTCTTGTAACTACAAGTCTTGTGGCCCTGTGAGCCATGCGGTGGAGATGTGAGCCCAACTCACCCTTCCTGCCTATGTAGAAGAGAAGAAAAAGCAATGGCATCATCTAAAAAACTCAGAGGTCCGCTCTCTAGCTCGTTCCAAACTCCTTCAACTCCCCAAAAGTGGGATTTAGCTACAAATAGATGACAAGGACTCTCAGGGCTGCCTCTCTGACTCCAGAGCGGCTGCTTTAGAATCTTTCACATAACCCTGTGTAGTCAGGTGCCAGAAATGGATCATTTGAAGAAACTTTCCCAACTGACTTGCATGTAAGCTTGTTTGAAGGGTGTTTGAAGAGAAAGTTTCCCAGAAGAGGTCTGGGCTTTGGCCTAGCTGTGTCCCCTGCTGACTGTGAAGTGTGCCATCAGCTGCAGGGCTATCCCGGCTAAAAAATATCATCGAGTCACTTGGACTTGCTCTTTTTGGCCTATAAAAGCTGGACCCACTTTCGGGGCAAATTTGGAGAGTTCATCTATGGGTGGATGGAACACCTAGGATTTTCCCAGTTGCTGGGAATGGTTCTTAAGGTCCCTGGAGTAAATCGGGGCTTCCCAGCAACTGCGCATCGTCAAGATGACAAAGAATTGTCTTGGTTTGAAGAGAGAGGTGTCTGCTAAGGAAGGCAGAAGTCTTCTCTGGAATGGAAAATGTAAATCCCCTCCCTTCAAATGATTCTCATTTAGAAATTCAAATGCTCTCAGGGAAAGATATGGGGATAGGCCTGAGCCCGCAGAGCAGGGCGGCCTTTGCTTATGGTCTGAGCCCTTCCTAAAGATTCTGTCAGGCTGTCTTAGACACCTGGGGCCAGGGATTCCTTCCAAGCTGGGCCACTTTAGCGGGGCTGGGGCCGGCCCCAGGGCAGGAGGCAGTGTGTGCAAGGGCCCTGGGTGGCACGCTGCAGCACGGTCACCGTGCCATGGAACGGAACCCGGTCTCCAAGGCCCCTTTGTGACACGTGGGAAATAGAAGCTTGCCCGGTGCTGGGAGCAAGCAGCGGGGCACAACGGGACAGAGCAGTGCTGTGAGGAGCCCCCACACAGCGCACTCGTTCCCGTCTGACCAGGAGCTTTTCTGCAGCGTTCTTCCTGCAGCTGAGCTCAAGGCCAGAGCACAGGACTCGGTGACCCGTGGCCTTCCAAGCCTTCTATTCTGCAGCTGCCCCCAAGGGCAGAGCGTGGGACTTGGTGCCCTGGAGCTTTCCCAGGGCACCTCTCCTGCAAGTAGCTCCAGCCACAGACATGGAGCAGAGACCCCCGAGAGTGCCCAAGATGGCCTGGGTGGAGGAGGAGGAAGGCGGCCCTGGAGCAGCCCCAGCACAGGAGACTGAAGAGGTGGTGCCCTTCCATCCACCACAGGGGGGTGAGTGGCAGAACTGGGCTGCAGGCTTGGAGCCTGCAGCCAACTTGGCCCCATGCCATGCCATGCCATGCCATGCCATGCCATGCCATGCCATGCCATGCAATCCCCTGGGGAAATGCCCACGGACAGGCCGGAAGAGGCGCCAGGCAGACACCCCTCAGCGGCCTCGCTCCATCCCCCTGGGGCATCGCAGGGCTCTCCCTGCCTGGGGAGTGCAGGGCTGGGCTGTGTTCTCCGGCCTCTCCCGCAGCCCCTCAGCTCTGGCTGCGCTCCCTCTTTGCCAGATGAAGCTGTGGAGCGCACACATGAGCAGGAATCCAGCCGTGGCCGCTTCCATCGAACAGCGCAGGTACCTGCAGCCACCCCCACCCGGGCTGGGCCTGCTGTCCCTGCTCAGCCCAGCACCGTGTGTGCAGCACTCCATGCAACATCCGCGGCTTCTTGCCCTTCTCCTACAGCTCGTCTGCCACTTCATCCGGAGCATTCGGCAGGAAGAGACCCGCACCATGGGCACTGGGCTCACAGCTCACTCCGAGCTCCTCAAGCATGAGACCAGTGCCGCCCTGCTGGATTTGCTCCTGGAGAAGGGTGTTGCCAGGCCAGAACAAGTAAGCAGCCTGGGGCCAGGCTTCAGTTCCCCCAGGAGTCACGTGGCTTCCCCAGCCACGCCTGCTGCTCCCTCAGAGCCTTTGAGGCCATGGCAGTGCGCTGGCAAGGAAAGCACTTCTCTGGGGAGCCTGGGGACATTGCTCTCTCTGGCAGCTTTCCAAGTCTCCCCGTGCCTCCCGCAGGTGCCTGCCATGGTGAGGTACATTCACCGATGGCTCCTGGCCAATGATTCTGCCCAGCACAGGCTGGACAAGGCCCTGCTGAAACTCACCAAAGCACAGCCGGCTGACGCAGTCGTGACGCTCCTGCGTGTGGCCCCGTCCTGTGACAGGTATGGGGCCCACCTGCCCAGAGGGCTCAGGCCTCCCAAGCCCATCACCCTGTATCGCCTGGCCCAGGTGTCTGAGCTAGAGAGTTCCAGAACCCTCTGGCTGCTGCCTTTCCCAGCCCTGGCACGTCAGCCCCTTAGCCTGCTGCCATGCTGCCTTGCTGCCCCTCAGGGCCCGTCCTCACACAGCTTGGCTGCCTGGCTGCTGCTGGCAAGGGCCAGTGGGCAGAGGAAGAGCCGGCGCTCAGCCCAGGCCCCTAGGGATGCCCAGGCCACGCTGCTGTGTCTGAGATCCCCCCTGAGACAGAGCTCTAATCCCGCAGAGCTGCCACCTCCATGTGGAAGACCATCATGTGCTCGTCCAGGACCGCGGAGCCAGTGCAGCTGATCCTCCTGGATGTGCTGGGGAGCTGGCCAGAGTACAGCACGTGCACCTCGGATGGGGACAAAACGGCTGTCTTTGCCCTGGCTGTGAGTTTCCGCAACTGGCCTTTGCTGGCCCCAAGGCCGCCTCTCCAGCAGCTCTCCATCCTCCTTCCCCCACTGCATCTGCCTGCCTCAGGCGCTGGCCGGAAACCTGGCCCAGGGCCAGCTTCAGCCCCACCAGGCCCCGTGCTCCCCTGCCAAGGTCTCTCCGGGCCTCTCCCTGCCACGCTCGGGCCCTGCCACACGGACACCTCGGCACTGAGCGCTCTCTCGGGGGGCTTTGTCCTTTGCAGGCGACCGTGGTGATGTGGAAGATCCTCCAAGAGTCCTCTGTCCCACGTGTAGTGAGGCCATATTTCCCCCGCCTTTTTGTTCATCTGCTCTTCCAAGTGTTCTCCAGCACAGAAGAGATGCCAGAGGAGGTCCAAACCTTCTGGAAGGATTGCCTGGAAGAGCACGGTCTTGTCATCAGCCCCAACAGGTGCTCCATCCCACTCCTCCTGTCCCTGCCTGACACGTGGCCTGCAAAGGAGCCAGTGCTGCCAGAGTGACCTGGGCTTTGCTGTGCACACAGGTTTGCAGTGCAGACCCTGAAGTCCCTGCTCTGCCAAAAGCAGTACAAGGATGTGGTGTTGTCAGTGGAAGGCAAGCGTGGCTGGGACACGCTGCTCTGTGCTGACACCCGCCACTATGCCATGGGTCTGCTGGCCAGGTGAGACTCACTTTCTCCCCATTGATCCTGCCATTTGTGCTCTGTGCCCGAGCCGTCCCACACATTCCCCGAGACCCTGGGACACACTGAGGGACAGCTAAGGACACACTGAGGGACGGCCAAGCAGACTGGAAAAGGCTGCGAGGGGAGAGAGCACAGGAGGAGACACCTCCTAAAGGGCCCAGGTCCCCATGCAGAGTGGTGGTAAAAGACCACCAGGCTCTGTAAGCCTGTCCTTGGAGAGATTTGCTCAGCTTCCTGGTCCCTTTTTTGCCCTCCTAGGGAGATGCGCCACGCTTGTCATCGCTTGTGTTCCAGTATTGCACTCCACCTCCTCTGGCTGCTCAGCACACAGGAGCCACACTGGGATCTGCCCGCCCTGGCATTCCTTGTGGAGCTGAGCCGGGTGTCCAGCGCTGCCTGGCTGTGCTGCCTCCCAGCTCTCTGCCCTCTCGTGGCCGCAGACACCTGGGACGGTGCCCGCACCCTGTGCTGCTGCTGCTGCTGCTGCTGCGTCCTGGGCCCAGCCCTGTGCGGCTGCGGGCTCCTGCCGGCCGGCTCCCCCATCACTGGCCTGTGCCTTTCAGGTCCTCGTGTGCCTGGATTCGAGTGAATGTGGCGACAGTGTTGTGAAGGTCTCTTCAAGGTACCTGCAGAGCGAGTGCAGGGAGAGGCGTCGCCTGGCGCTCAGGGCCCTTCTGGAGCTCATTGATGATCCCTCAATGGTGAGAAGGGGGCGGTGGCTGAAGCTGCACTGGGAACGCAGTCGCTTGGCCTGGCCTGGCCTTTGGGCACTGGGGAAGCTGCTCCCAGCTCTCCTGCCTCCTGCTTCAGCTACCCCAGTGCTTCAGGACAGTCCTTTGGCCTCTGGGCCCTGTGGCAGCAGGGTGGGACTTCACAGACTTGTGTTGCGCACAGGCCGAAAGAATGTGGAGCTTGACTGAAAGCCTCATGCGCCTACTGGCCGACAAAGATGCAGAGACAGCTGGGATGACACTCATCACACTCAGCTTTATACTCCTGCACAAACACATGCTGATGTCAACCCCCATTGCCGTGCAGCTGGCTGAGGCACTCCTGCCGCTCTTTGACCACGTAAGGCTCTGTGCCCCCAGCTACAGCCACTGGGTGCTGCCTGGAAACTGTGTGCCCTGTGCATTTCCAGCCCTGTGCCCAGGGCGCCCAGAGGAGCCAATGCTGAGGTGTTTTTTCATTTTTTTTTCGTCTAGGATAATAGCCAGGTACAGCTGCTCTCCATAAAACTCTTCCGAGACATGATGGAGTACTTGGAAGAGAGAGAAAACCCTTTGGAAAGCCCTGTGCAACAGAGCCTGCTTCCACTCTTCTTCCACTGCAATGATGAGAATCAGCATGTGGCAGAGGTGAGGACTCGTGGGCTGCTGCTGTCCGCCTGGCACGG
Organism: Zonotrichia albicollis; assembly: GCF_047830755.1. Lineage (NCBI taxonomy): Eukaryota > Metazoa > Chordata > Aves > Passeriformes > Passerellidae > Zonotrichia > Zonotrichia albicollis. Next base: position 4,249,170 of record NC_133850.1, read on the forward strand.
GGCTCGGCTGCCTCCTGCCCTGCGCCTGCTGGACCGCAGCCTCCCGCAGGCCATGGCAGGGGGAGGCGGGTCCCGAGCCCTGGGCTGCGGGGCCATCTCCGCGTCTCTGCTGCTCTCCAGGCTTCTCGGGAAACGCTGCTTTATGCGGTCAAGTTCATCAAGAGGAGGGATCTCAAAAAGCTGCTGAAGGAGCAGAAACTGTGGAAGTTCAGCAAGTGCCTGGTAAGGACGGCCTGGAATCCCCACCTCAGCCAGGAGAAGGCCCCTGAGGGCGGTGCTCAGTGTGCGGGCCGGGCAGCTGTGCCCCTGCGCGCTGCTGCAGCCAGAGGCCGCGCGGGCTCCTCTCCAGGCTCCCGTGGGCCCGAGCCGGGTGCCCATGAAAGCCCGGCCCGGCGGAGCTGCGGGGCAGGGGCGGCACCGCGGCTCCCCGGGCAGCAGCCGGCCCTCTCCCCCTCCCCTCTCGGGAGCCCGGCGCCAGCGGCTGCTGGCCGCGCCTCAGGGCTGTGTGGCCGGGGGAGGCCGGGGCTTGGCGCAGGCAGCGCCCGGCCCAGGGCCTGAGCCCGCGCCAACCCTTCCCTCCTGCCGCTCTCTCCAGCTGGCAGAGGACAGGAGCAGAGCAGCCGAGCACCTGCGCCGAGCCCTGCGCTACCTGGAGAGCCCACAGGAGCCCCTGCGAGAGGCGGCCATCAGCTTCATGGGTGAGTTACGAGCCCGGGCTCCCTTCCCCGGCCCGCCGCAGCTCGGCCCCGGCCCCGCCTGCTGCCCCGGCAGCGGCAGCCGCGCCCGGCGCCGTGGAGCCCCGCCTGGCCTGGGCATTGCTGCTGCCGCCCTCTGACAGCCGTGCCCTGGGGCGACAGCGTGCCGCATGGGCTGAGCTGAGCCCTGCCGGGCCGGCAGCCCGTGTGGCCACAGCGCCGCAGCGGCGCTGGCAGGGAGCTGTGCCGCTGGGGCCATGACAGGCTCTGTGTTCACAGGCATGGCCGGGCGGCACCTGAGGGGGCAGCAGCAAGAGCTGCAGCTGATCTGCGCTGGTGAGTGAGGGCAGCGGGCTGACAGCGGGGGCTGCCGGGGGGAGCTGCAAGCCCTGCCCCGGCTGCGGAGGGCTCTGCTCCCGTGGGCAGAGCACACGGAGATTTCAGGGCCACGCGGGCCATTCGTGGCCAGCAGCTTCGGGTTGATCCCCTTGCTCCCTTCTCCCTCCTGGCCATGGCAAGAGCCGGCTGGGATGGCCCTGGCAGGGGGCTCTTCCTCGGCTCCCTGCAGCTCCAGCTTCTGACCGTGCCTCTGTTCCTCTCTCTCGCAGCCCTTGAAGACAAAACGAACGACGTCAGCCTCGCCGTCGGAAGCCTGGCAATTCAAACGCTGTGCATCGTCAGGTCAGGAGAGCGGGCTCCCATCTCCAGGTTCCAGTGGCTCCAAAATCACCTGCGCAGGGCGTGGAAGACACGGCCTCCTCGTCCGTCATGGCTCGGCTGCCTGCCCTGCCAGAGCTCTGTGGAGGATTGATCCCAGAAGCTCTTTTCGCTGGGGCCCCCTGAGTCAAGTTTTATTTTGTTTTTCTTCAAGAATTTTATTTTATTTATTTTTTTTCTTTTTCCATGTAAATACAGATTATGTTAACATACACAGACTCCCAGGATCTTTCTTTTGCTGCCCAGGGTCCGTACGGCATAGGGGAGGAGGGGGAAAAGGATGCTCGCACTCAGCCAGCTGCGCAGGCGTGCAGTGGGCCCGGGGAAATGGCCAGAAACCCCTCGGCCTTTGGTGGTTCTGCTGAAGCCTTTGTGCTGCCCACAGAGCGGCTGGGCAGGGGCCGGAGCTGCGGGGATCCCTGCCAGAGAGGTGCCTGGAGATGGCCACAAGCCCTGGGCCAGGCAGGAAGCGCCAGCCGTGTCCTCCTGCCCGTGTGCTGCCGGCTGCCTTGCTGAGGGCTCCCAGGTGCCTCTGCATGGGGCTGCTCTGGAGCTGCTGTGGGGCTGCGGCGCTGCTGCCGGGCAGCTTGGCCGGGCTGGGGCAGCCCCTGAGGGGCTGGGCCGCTGGCAAGCCGTGGGCAATGGGCTGTCAGAGGCCACAAGCAGCCCCCTGGCAGCCGCCTTGTTCCTGCCAGAGTTGACCTGCAAGACGCATCCTGGGCACTCTGCAACTAACAGCATCAGTGTTGCTGGAAACCCAAATGCAGAGAAATCTCAGACCTTTGGTCTTGTCAGCAAAGCTTAGAATTAAGCACAGGGTTTGATCTGAGACCTTGCAAAGGGCTCCCAAACTTAGGTGATAGAAGCGAGAATGCGGATTTCCAGTTTATAGCAGCGACACGGGGAGGAAAGTTGAAGTGGAGGAAAGTTTAGAGTTTTCGAGTTCAAGATCTAGGAAAAAATCCAAGTAGTTACAATGGTAAACAAGAAGTTTAGGATGCAGTGCTGTAGGTTTGTGTGTCATAGCATGACTGGCTAAGGAAGGTTACACTGTCAGCATGATGTGGGAACCCAGGAAATTCCTCTGACTGCCCTGCAGGACTCGAGACCCTGTCAGAGGGCTCAGAGAGCTTGGCACAGAGCCCAAGACCCCTGTGCCTTTGATTTAGCCCTTGGAAAAAACAATCCCCAACCTTGTATGAAGAATGACCAGCCACAAAAGTTGAAGTAGAATGATAGTGAATTTATCCCAGAGTGGAAAACTAGATTTTGAGGGTTTTTAGAATGGGGCTTCAGGGGGCCAGATGGAGCAATCTGGGCACGTCCAGCCTTTCTCCTTCTTCTTGGCCTCCATCTTCTGCTGTGATGTTGGCATTTGAGATTGGTCTAGAGTAGAAGCTCGCTGTCCGACATAGACGATAGGGATTGGAAAGTAATTGTAACTGTTGTACAGGTAGTTTTTAGTAGAAAAAGATAACACCACCCCAGAGGAGGCAGAGTGCCTTAGACTGTCTTGCTGAGCGGACCTCGGCAGGACAGGAGAAAGAATTTTATAGATAAGATACAATCAACAACCTTGAGACTGAGAAATGAAGAGCTCTGACTCCTTCTTCCACCACCGGGCTGGGAAAAGAGACTTTCTAACTTATCTCGCGGTCACTCTGACCAGCTAGACACTCCGAGAGCATGAGTCCGTAAGATGAAATATTGAAGATTGGGTCCAAAACATAAAAATCCTTGTTGGCCGTGTCTTCTTGGCCAAGAAATCCTTCAAAGCTCTTGTAACTACAAGTCTTGTGGCCCTGTGAGCCATGCGGTGGAGATGTGAGCCCAACTCACCCTTCCTGCCTATGTAGAAGAGAAGAAAAAGCAATGGCATCATCTAAAAAACTCAGAGGTCCGCTCTCTAGCTCGTTCCAAACTCCTTCAACTCCCCAAAAGTGGGATTTAGCTACAAATAGATGACAAGGACTCTCAGGGCTGCCTCTCTGACTCCAGAGCGGCTGCTTTAGAATCTTTCACATAACCCTGTGTAGTCAGGTGCCAGAAATGGATCATTTGAAGAAACTTTCCCAACTGACTTGCATGGAGGCTTGTTTGAAGGGTGTTTGAAGAGAAAGTTTCCCAGAAGAGGTCTGGGCTTTGGCCTAGCTGTGTCCCCTGCTGACTGTGAAGTGTGCCATCAGCTGCAGGGCTATCCCGGCTAAAAAATATCATCGAGTCACTTGGACTTGCTCTTTTTGGCCTATAAAAGCTGGACCCACTTTCGGGGCAAATTTGGAGAGTTCATCTATGGGTGGATGGAACACCTAGGATTTTCCCAGTTGCTGGGAATGGTTCTTAAGGTCCCTGGAGTAAATCGGGGCTTCCCAGCAACTGCGCATCGTCAAGATGACAAAGAATTGTCTTGGTTTGAAGAGAGAGGTGTCTGCTAAGGAAGGCAGAAGTCTTCTCTGGAATGGAAAATGTAAATCCCCTCCCTTCAAATGATTCTCATTTAGAAATTCAAATGCTCTCAGGGAAAGATATGGGGATAGGCCTGAGCCCGCAGAGCAGGGCGGCCTTTGCTTATGGTCTGAGCCCTTCCTAAAGATTCTGTCAGGCTGTCTTAGACACCTGGGGCCAGGGATTCCTTCCAAGCTGGGCCACTTTAGCGGGGCTGGGGCCGGCCCCAGGGCAGGAGGCAGTGTGTGCAAGGGCCCTGGGTGGCACGCTGCAGCACGGTCACCGTGCCATGGAACGGAACCCGGTCTCCAAGGCCCCTTTGTGACACGTGGGAAATAGAAGCTTGCCCGGTGCTGGGAGCAAGCAGCGGGGCACAACGGGACAGAGCAGTGCTGTGAGGAGCCCCCACACAGCGCACTCGTTCCCGTCTGACCAGGAGCTTTTCTGCAGCGTTCTTCCTGCAGCTGAGCTCAAGGCCAGAGCACAGGACTCGGTGACCCGTGGCCTTCCAAGCCTTCTATTCTGCAGCTGCCCCCAAGGGCAGAGCGTGGGACTTGGTGCCCTGGAGCTTTCCCAGGGCACCTCTCCTGCAAGTAGCTCCAGCCACAGACATGGAGCAGAGACCCCCGAGAGTGCCCAAGATGGCCTGGGTGGAGGAGGAGGAAGGCGGCCCTGGAGCAGCCCCAGCACAGGAGACTGAAGAGGTGGTGCCCTTCCATCCACCACAGGGGGGTGAGTGGCAGAACTGGGCTGCAGGCCTGGAGCCTGCAGCCAACTTGGCCCCATGCCATGCCATGCCATGCCATGCCATGCCATGCCATGCCATGCCATGCCATGCCATGCCATGCCATGCCATGCAATCCCCTGGGGAAATGCCCACGGACAGGCCGGAAGAGGCGCCAGGCAGACACCCCTCAGCGGCCTCGCTCCATCCCCCTGGGGCATCGCAGGGCTCTCCCTGCCTGGGGAGTGCAGGGCTGGGCTGTGTTCTCCGGCCTCTCCCGCAGCCCCTCAGCTCTGGCTGCGCTCCCTCTTTGCCAGATGAAGCTGTGGAGCGCACACATGAGCAGGAATCCAGCCGTGGCCGCTTCCATCGAACAGCGCAGGTACCTGCAGCCACCCCCACCCGGGCTGGGCCTGCTGTCCCTGCTCAGCCCAGCACCGTGTGTGCAGCACTCCATGCAACATCCGCGGCTTCTTGCCCTTCTCCTACAGCTCGTCTGCCACTTCATCCGGAGCATTCAGCAGGAAGAGACCCGCACCATGGGCACTGGGCTCACAGCTCACTCCGAGCTCCTCAAGCATGAGACCAGTGCCGCCCTGCTGGATTTGCTCCTGGAGAAGGGTGTTGCCAGGCCAGAACAAGTAAGCAGCCTGGGGCCAGGCTTCAGTTCCCCCAGGAGTCACGTGGCTTCCCCAGCCACGCCTGCTGCTCCCTCAGAGCCTTTGAGGCCATGGCAGTGCGCTGGCAAGGAAAGCACTTCTCTGGGGAGCCTGGGGACATTGCTCTCTCTGGCAGCTTTCCAAGTCTCCCCGTGCCTCCCGCAGGTGCCTGCCATGGTGAGGTACATTCACCGATGGCTCCTGGCCAATGATTCTGCCCAGCACAGGCTGGACAAGGCCCTGCTGAAACTCACCAAAGCACAGCCGGCTGACGCAGTCGTGACGCTCCTGCGTGTGGCCCCGTCCTGTGACAGGTATGGGGCCCACCTGCCCAGAGGGCTCAGGCCTCCCAAGCCCATCACCCTGTATCGCCTGGCCCAGGTGTCTGAGCTAGAGAGTTCCAGAACCCTCTGGCTGCTGCCTTTCCCAGCCCTGGCACGTCAGCCCCTTAGCCTGCTGCCATGCTGCCTTGCTGCCCCTCAGGGCCCGTCCTCACACAGCTTGGCTGCCTGGCTGCTGCTGGCAAGGGCCAGTGGGCAGAGGAAGAGCCGGCGCTCAGCCCAGGCCCCTAGGGATGCCCAGGCCACGCTGCTGTGTCTGAGATCCCCCCTGAGACAGAGCTCTAATCCCGCAGAGCTGCCACCTCCATGTGGAAGACCATCATGTGCTCGTCCAGGACCGCGGAGCCAGTGCAGCTGATCCTCCTGGATGTGCTGGGGAGCTGGCCAGAGTACAGCACGTGCACCTCGGATGGGGACAAAACGGCTGTCTTTGCCCTGGCTGTGAGTTTCCGCAACTGGCCTTTGCTGGCCCCAAGGCCGCCTCTCCAGCAGCTCTCCATCCTCCTTCCCCCACTGCATCTGCCTGCCTCAGGCGCTGGCCGGAAACCTGGCCCAGGGCCAGCTTCAGCCCCACCAGGCCCCGTGCTCCCCTGCCAAGGTCTCTCCGGGCCTCTCCCTGCCACGCTCGGGCCCTGCCACACGGACACCTCGGCACTGAGCGCTCTCTCGGGGGGCTTTGTCCTTTGCAGGCGACCGTGGTGATGTGGAAGATCCTCCAAGAGTCCTCTGTCCCACGTGTAGTGAGGCCATATTTCCCCCGCCTTTTTGTTCATCTGCTCTTCCAAGTGTTCTCCAGCACAGAAGAGATGCCAGAGGAGGTCCAAACCTTCTGGAAGGATTGCCTGGAAGAGCACGGTCTTGTCATCAGCCCCAACAGGTGCTCCATCCCACTCCTCCTGTCCCTGCCTGACACGTGGCCTGCAAAGGAGCCAGTGCTGCCAGAGTGACCTGGGCTTTGCTGTGCACACAGGTTTGCAGTGCAGACCCTGAAGTCCCTGCTCTGCCAAAAGCAGTACAAGGATGTGGTGTTGTCAGTGGAAGGCAAGCGTGGCTGGGACACGCTGCTCTGTGCTGACACCCGCCACTATGCCATGGGTCTGCTGGCCAGGTGAGACTCACTTTCTCCCCATTGATCCTGCCATTTGTGCTCTGTGCCCGAGCCGTCCCACACATTCCCCGAGACCCTGGGACACACTGAGGGACAGCTAAGGACACACTGAGGGACGGCCAAGCAGACTGGAAAAGGCTGCGAGGGGAGAGAGCACAGGAGGAGACACCTCCTAAAGGGCCCAGGTCCCCATGCAGAGTGGTGGTAAAAGACCACCAGGCTCTGTAAGCCTGTCCTTGGAGAGATTTGCTCAGCTTTCTGGTCCCTTTTTTGCCCTCCTAGGGAGATGCGCCACGCTTGTCATCGCTTGTGTTCCAGTATTGCACTCCACCTCCTCTGGCTGCTCAGCACACAGGAGCCACACTGGGATCTGCCCACCCTGGCATTCCTTGTGGAGGTGAGCCGGGTGTCCAGCGCTGCCTGGCTGTGCTGCCTCCCAGCTCTCTGCCCTCTCGTGGCCGCAGACACCTGGGACGGTGCCCGCACCCTGTGCTGCTGCTGCTGCTGCTGCTGCGTCCTGGGCCCAGCCCTGTGCGGCTGCGGGCTCCTGCCGGCCGGCTCCCCCATCACTGGCCTGTGCCTTTCAGGTCCTCGTGTGCCTGGATTCGAGTGAATGTGGCGACAGTGTTGTGAAGGTCTCTTCAAGGTACCTGCAGAGCGAGTGCAGGGAGAGGCGTCGCCTGGCGCTCAGGGCCCTTCTGGAGCTCATTGATGATCCCTCAATGGTGAGAAGGGGGCGGTGGCTGAAGCTGCACTGGGAACGCAGTCGCTTGGCCTGGCCTGGCCTTTGGGCACTGGGGAAGCTGCTCCCAGCTCTCCTGCCTCCTGCTTCAGCTACCCCAGTGCTTCAGGACAGTCCTTTGGCCTCTGGGCCCTGTGGCAGCAGGGTGGGACTTCACAGACTTGTGTTGCGCACAGGCCGAAAGAATGTGGAGCTTGACTGAAAGCCTCATGCGCCTACTGGCGGACAAAGATGCAGAGACAGCTGGGATGACACTCATCACACTCAGCTTTATACTCCTGCACAAACACATGCTGATGTCAACCCCCATTGCCGTGCAGCTGGCTGAGGCACTCCTGCCGCTCTTTGACCACGTAAGGCTCTGTGCCCCCAGCTACAGCCACTGGGTGCTGCCTGGAAACTGTGTGCCCTGTGCATTTCCAGCCCTGTGCCCAGGGCGCCCAGAGGAGCCAATGCTGAGGTGTTTTTTCATTTTTTTTTCGTCTAGGATAATAGCCAGGTACAGCTGCTCTCCATAAAACTCTTCCGAGACATGATGGAGTACTTGGAAGAGAGAGAAAACCCTTTGGAAAGCCCTGTGCAACAGAGCCTGCTTCCACTCTTCTTCCACTGCAATGATGAGAATCAGCATGTGGCAGAGGTGAGGACTCGTGGGCTGCTGCTGTCCGCCTGGCACGGGGCTCGGCTGCCTCCTGCCCTGCGCCTGCTGGACCGCAGCCTCCTGCAGGCCATGGCAGGGGGAGGCGGGTCCCGAGCCCTGGGCTGCGGGGCCATCTCCGCGTCTCTGCTGCTCTCCAGGCTTCTCGGGAAACGCTGCTTTATGCGGTCAAGTTCATCAAGAGGAGGGATCTCAAAAAGCTGCTGAAGGAGCAGAAACTGTGGAAGTTCAGCAAGTGCCTGGTAAGGACGGCCTGGAATCCCCACCTCAGCCAGGAGAAGGCCCCTGAGGGCGGTGCTCAGTGTGCGGGCCGGGCAGCTGTGCCCCTGCGCGCTGCTGCAGCCAGAGGCCGCGCGGGCTCCTCTCCAGGCTCCCGTGGGCCCGAGCCGGGTGCCCATGAAAGCCCGGCCCGGCGGAGCTGCGGGGCAGGGGCGGCACCGCGGCTCCCCGGGCAGCAGCCGGCCCTCTCCCCCTCCCCTCTCGGGAGCCCGGCGCCAGCGGCTGCTGGCCGCGCCTCAGGGCTGTGTGGCCGGGGGAGGCCGGGGCTTGGCGCAGGCAGCGCCCGGCCCAGGGCCTGAGCCCGCGCCAACCCTTCCCTCCTGCCGCTCTCTCCAGCTGGCAGAGGACAGGAGCAGAGCAGCCGAGCACCTGCGCCGAGCCCTGCGCTACCTGGAGAGCCCACAGGAGCCCCTGCGAGAGGCGGCCATCAGCTTCATGGGTGAGTTACGAGCCCGGGCTCCCTTCCCCGGCCCGCCGCAGCTCGGCCCCGGCCCCGCCTGCTGCCCCGGCAGCGGCAGCCGCGCCCGGCGCCGTGAAGCCCCGCCTGGCCTGGGCATTGCTGCTGCCGCCCTCTGACAGCCGTGCCCTGGGGCGACAGCGTGCCGCATGGGCTGAGCTGAGCCCTGCCGGGCCGGCAGCCCGTGTGGCCACAGCGCCGCAGCGGCGCTGGCAGGGAGCTGTGCCGCTGGGGCCATGACAGGCTCTGTGTTCACAGGCATGGCCGGGCGGCACCTGAGGGGGCAGCAGCAAGAGCTGCAGCTGATCTGCGCTGGTGAGTGAGGGCAGCGGGCTGACAGCGGGGGCTGCCGGGGGGAGCTGCAAGCCCTGCCCCGGCTGCGGAGGGCTCTGCTCCCGTGGGCAGAGCACACGGAGATTTCAGGGCCACGCGGGCCATTCGTGGCCAGCAGCTTCGGGCTGATCCCCTTGCTCCCTTCTCCCTCCTGGCCATGGCAAGAGCCGGCTGTTGTGGCCCTGGCAGGGGGCTCTTCCTCGGCTCCCTGCAGCTCCAGCTTCTGACCGTGCCTCTGTTCCTCTCTCTCGCAGCCCTTGAAGACAAAACGAACGACGTCAGCCTCGCCGTCGGAAGCCTGGCAATTCAAACGCTGTGCATCGTCAGGTCAGGAGAGCGGGCTCCCATCTCCAGGTTCCAGTGGCTCCAAAATCACCTGCGCAGGGCGTGGAAGACACGGCCTCCTCGTCCGTCATGGCTCGGCTGCCTGCCCTGCCAGAGCTCTGTGGAGGATTGATCCCAGAAGCTCTTTTCGCTGGGGCCCCCTGAGTCAAGTTTTATTTTGTTTTTCTTCAAGAATTTTATTTTATTTATTTTTTTTCTTTTTCCATGTAAATACAGATTATGTTAACATACACAGACTCCCAGGATCTTTCTTTTGCTGCCCAGGGTCCGTACGGCATAGGGGAGGAGGGGGAAAAGGATGCTCGCACTCAGCCAGCTGCGCAGGCGTGCAGTGGGCCCGGGGAAATGGCCAGAAACCCCTCGGCCTTTGGTGGTTCTGCTGAAGCCTTTGTGCTGCCCACAGAGCGGCTGGGCAGGGGCCGGAGCTGCGGGGATCCCTGCCAGAGAGGTGCCTGGAGATGGCCACAAGCCCTGGGCCAGGCAGGAAGCGCCAGCCGTGTCCTCCTGCCCGTGTGCTGCCGGCTGCCTTGCTGAGGGCTCCCAGGTGCCTCTGCATGGGGCTGCTCTGGAGCTGCTGTGGGGCTGCGGCGCTGCTGCCGGGCAGCTTGGCCGGGCTGGGGCAGCCCCTGAGGGGCTGGGCCGCTGGCAAGCCGTGGGCAATGGGCTGTCAGAGGCCACAAGCAGCCCCCTGGCAGCCGCCTTGTTCCTGCCAGAGTTGACCTGCAAGACGCATCCTGGGCACTCTGCAACTAACAGCATCAGTGTTGCTGGAAACCCAAATGCAGAGAAATCTCAGACCTTTGGTCTTGTCAGCAAAGCTTAGAATTAAGCACAGGGTTTGATCTGAGACCTTGCAAAGGGCTCCCAAACTTAGGTGATAGAAGCGAGAATGCGGATTTCTAGTTTATAGCAGCGACACGGGGAGGAAAGTTGAAGTGGAGGAAAGTTTAGAGTTTTCGAGTTCAAGATCTAGGAAAAAATCCAAGTAGTTACAATGGTAAACAAGAAGTTTAGGATGCAGTGCTGTAGGTTTGTGTGTCATAGCATGACTGGCTAAGGAAGGTTACACTGTCAGCATGATGTGGGAACCCAGGAAATTCCTCTGACTGCCCTGCAGGACTCGAGACCCTGTCAGAGGGCTCAGAGAGCTTGGCACAGAGCCCAAGACCCCTGTGCCTTTGATTTAGCCCTTGGAAAAAACAATCCCCAACCTTGTATGAAGAATGACCAGCCACAAAAGTTGAAGTAGAATGATAGTGAATTTATCCCAGAGTGGAAAACTAGATTTTGAGGGTTTTTAGAATGGGGCTTCAGGGGGCCAGATGGAGCAATCTGGGCACGTCCAGCCTTTCTCCTTCTTCTTGGCCTCCATCTTCTGCTGTGATGTTGGCATTTGAGATTGGTCTAGAGTAGAAGCTCGCTGTCCGACATAGACGATAGGGATTGGAAAGTAATTGTAACTGTTGTACAGGTAGTTTTTAGTAGAAAAAGATAACACCACCCCAGAGGAGGCAGAGTGCCTTAGACTGTCTTGCTGAGCGGACCTCGGCAGGACAGGAGAAAGAATTTTATAGATAAGATACAATCAACAACCTTGAGACTGAGAAATGAAGAGCTCGGACTCCTTCTTCCACCACCGGGCTGGGAAAAGAGACTTTCTAACTTATCTTGCGGTCACTCTGACCAGCTAGACACTCCGAGAGCATGAGTCCGTAAGATGAAATCTTGAAGATTGGGTCCAAAACATAAAAATCCTTGTTGGCCGTGTCTTCTTGGCCAAGAAATCCTTCAAAGCTCTTGTAACTACAAGTCTTGCGGCCCTGTGAGCCATGCGGTGGAGATGTGAGCCCAACTCACCCTTCCTGCCTATGTAGAAGAGAAGAAAAAGCAATGGCATCATCTAAAAAACTCAGAGGTCCGCTCTCTAGCTCGTTCCAAACTCCTTCAACTCCCCAAAAGTGGGATTTAGCTACAAATAGATGACAAGGACTCTCAGGGCTGCCTCTCTGACTCCAGAGCGGCTGCTTTAGAATCTTTCACATAACCCTGTGTAGTCAGGTGCCAGAAATGGATCATTTGAAGAAACTTTCCCAACTGACTTGCATGGAGGCTTGTTTGAAGGGTGTTTGAAGAGAAAGTTTCCCAGAAGAGGTCTGGGCTTTGGCCTAGCTGTGTCCCCTGCTGACTGTGAAGTGTGCCATCAGCTGCAGGGCTATCCCGGCTAAAAAATATCATCGAGTCACTTGGACTTGCTCTTTTTGGCCTATAAAAGCTGGACCCACTTTCGGGGCAAATTTGGAGAGTTCATCTATGGGTGGATGGAACACCTAGGATTTTCCCAGTTGCTGGGAATGGTTCTTAAGGTCCCTGGAGTAAATCGGGGCTTCCCAGCAACTGCGCATCGTCAAGATGACAAAGAATTGTCTTGGTTTGAAGAGAGAGGTGTCTGCTAAGGAAGGCAGAAGTCTTCTCTGGAATGGAAAATGTAAATCCCCTCCCTTCAAATGATTCTCATTTAGAAATTCAAATGCTCTCGGGGAAAGATATGGGGATAGGCCTGAGCCCGCAGAGCAGGGCGGCCTTTGCTTATGGTCTGAGCCCTTCCTAAAGATTCTGTCAGGCTGTCTTAGACACCTGGGGCCAGGGATTCCTTCCAAGCTGGGCCACTTTAGCGGGGCTGGGGCAGGCCCCAGGGCAGGAGGCAGTGTGTGCAAGGGCCCTGGGTGGCACGCTGCAGCACGGTCACCGTGCCATGGAACGGAACCCGGTCTCCAAGGCCCCTTTGTGACACGTGGGAAATAGAAGCTTGCCCGGTGCTGGGAGCAAGCAGCGGGGCACAACGGGACAGAGCAGTGCTGTGAGGAGCCCCCACACAGCGCACTCGTTCCCGTCTGACCAGGAGCTTTTCTGCAGCGTTCTTCCTGCAGCTGAGCTCAAGGCCAGAGCACAGGACTCGGTGACCCGTGGCCTTCCAAGGCTTCTATTCTGCAGCTGCCCTCAAGGGCAGAGCGTGGGACTTGGTGCCCTGGAGCTTTCCCAGGGCACCTCTCCTGCAAGTAGCTCCAGCCACAGACATGGAGCAGAGACCCCCGAGAGTGCCCAAGATGGCCTGGGTGGAGGAGGAGGAAGAAGGCCCTGGAGCAGCCCCAGCACGGGAGACTGAAGAGGTGGTGCCCTTCCATCCACCACAGGGGGGTGAGTGGCAGAACTGGGCTGCAGGCCTGGAGCCTGCAGCCAACTTGGCCCCATGCCATGCCATGCCATGCCATGCCATGCCATGCCATGCCATGCAATCCCCTGGGGAAATGCCCACGGACAGGCCGGAAGAGGCGCCAGGCAGACACCCCTCAGCGGCCTCGCTCCATCCCCCTGGGGCATCGCAGGGCTCTCCCTGCCTGGGGAGTGCAGGGCTGGGCTGTGTTCTCCGGCCTCTCCCGCAGCCCCTCAGCTCTGGCTGCGCTCCCTCTTTGCCAGATGAAGCTGTGGAGCGCACACATGAGCAGGAATCCAGCCGTGGCCGCTTCCATCGAACAGCGCAGGTACCTGCAGCCACCCCCACCCGGGCTGGGCCTGCTGTCCCTGCTCAGCCCAGCACCGTGTGTGCAGCACTCCATGCAACATCCGCGGCTTCTTGCCCTTCTCCTACAGCTCGTCTGCCACTTCATCCGGAGCATTCAGCAGGAAGAGACCCGCACCATGGGCACTGGGCTCACAGCTCACTCCGAGCTCCTCAAGCATGAGACCAGTGCCGCCCTGCTGGATTTGCTCCTGGAGAAGGGTGTTGCCAGGCCAGAACAAGTAAGCAGCCTGGGGCCAGGCTTCAGTTCCCCCAGGAGTCACGTGGCTTCCCCAGCCACGCCTGCTGCTCCCTCAGAGCCTTTGAGGCCATGGCAGTGCGCTGGCAAGGAAAGCACTTCTCTGGGGAGCCTGGGGACATTGCTCTCTCTGGCAGCTTTCCAAGTCTCCCCGTGCCTCCCGCAGGTGCCTGCCATGGTGAGGTACATTCACCGATGGCTCCTGGCCAATGATTCTGCCCAGCACAGGCTGGACAAGGCCCTGCTGAAACTCACCAAAGCACAGCCGGCTGACGCAGTCGTGACGCTCCTGCGTGTGGCCCCGTCCTGTGACAGGTATGGGGCCCACCTGCCCAGAGGGCTCAGGCCTCCCAAGCCCATCACCCTGTATCGCCTGGCCCAGGTGTCTGAGCTAGAGAGTTCCAGAACCCTCTGGCTGCTGCCTTTCCCAGCCCTGGCACGTCAGCCCCTTAGCCTGCTGCCATGCTGCCTTGCTGCCCCTCAGGGCCCGTCCTCACACAGCTTGGCTGCCTGGCTGCTGCTGGCAAGGGCCAGTGGGCAGAGGAAGAGCCGGCGCTCAGCCCAGGCCCCTAGGGATGCCCAGGCCACGCTGCTGTGTCTGAGATCCCCCCTGAGACAGAGCTCTAATCCCGCAGAGCTGCCACCTCCATGTGGAAGACCATCATGTGCTCGTCCAGGACCGCGGAGCCAGTGCAGCTGATCCTCCTGGATGTGCTGGGGAGCTGGCCAGAGTACAGCACGTGCACCTCGGATGGGGACAAAACGGCTGTCTTTGCCCTGGCTGTGAGTTTCCGCAACTGGCCTTTGCTGGCCCCAAGGCCGCCTCTCCAGCAGCTCTCCATCCTCCTTCCCCCACTGCATCTGCCTGCCTCAGGCGCTGGCCGGAAACCTGGCCCAGGGCCAGCTTCAGCCCCACCAGGCCCCGTGCTCCCCTGCCAAGGTCTCTCCGGGCCTCTCCCTGCCACGCTCGGGCCCTGCCACACGGACACCTCGGCACTGAGCGCTCTCTCAGGGGGCTTTGTCCTTTGCAGGCGACCGTGGTGATGTGGAAGATCCTCCAAGAGTCCTCTGTCCCACGTGTAGTGAGGCCATATTTCCCCCGCCTTTTTGTTCATCTGCTCTTCCAAGTGTTCTCCAGCACAGAAGAGATGCCAGAGGAGGTCCAAACCTTCTGGAAGGATTGCCTGGAAGAGCACGGTCTTGTCATCAGCCCCAACAGGTGCTCCATCCCACTCCTCCTGTCCCTGCCTGACACGTGGCCTGCAAAGGAGCCAGTGCTGCCAGAGTGACCTGGGCTTTGCTGTGCACACAGGTTTGCAGTGCAGACCCTGAAGTCCCTGCTCTGCCAAAAGCAGTACAAGGATGTGGTGTTGTCAGTGGAAGGCAAGCGTGGCTGGGACACGCTGCTCTGTGCTGACACCCGCCACTATGCCATGGGTCTGCTGGCCAGGTGAGACTCACTTTCTCCCCATTGATCCTGCCATTTGTGCTCTGTGCCCGAGCCGTCCCACACATTCCCCGAGACCCTGGGACACACTGAGGGACAGCTAAGGACACACTGAGGGACGGCCAAGCAGACTGGAAAAGGCTGCGAGGGGAGAGAGCACAGGAGGAGACACCTCCTAAAGGGCCCAGGTCCCCATGCAGAGTGGTGGTAAAAGACCACCAGGCTCTGTAAGCCTGTCCTTGGAGAGATTTGCTCAGCTTCCTGGTCCCTTTTTTGCCCTCCTAGGGAGATGCGCCACGCTTGTCATCGCTTGTGTTCCAGTATTGCACTCCACCTCCTCTGGCTGCTCAGCACACAGGAGCCACACTGGGATCTGCCCGCCCTGGCATTCCTTGTGGAGCTGAGCCGGGTGTCCAGCGCTGCCTGGCTGTGCTGCCTCCCAGCTCTCTGCCCTCTCGTGGCCGCAGACACCTGGGACGGTGCCCGCACCCTGTGCTGCTGCTGCTGCTGCTGCTGCGTCCTGGGCCCAGCCCTGTGCGGCTGCGGGCTCCTGCCGGCCGGCTCCCCCATCACTGGCCTGTGCCTTTCAGGTCCTCGTGTGCCTGGATTCGAGTGAATGTGGCGACAGTGTTGTGAAGGTCTCTTCAAGGTACCTGCAGAGCGAGTGCAGGGAGAGGCGTCGCCTGGCGCTCAGGGCCCTTCTGGAGCTCATTGATGATCCCTCAATGGTGAGAAGGGGGCGGTGGCTGAAGCTGCACTGGGAACGCAGTCGCTTGGCCTGGCCTGGCCTTTGGGCACTGGGGCAGCTGCTGCCAGCTCTCCTGCCTCCTGCTTCAGCTACCCCAGTGCTTCAGGACAGTCCTTTGGCCTCTGGGCCCTGTGGCAGCAGGGTGGGACCTCACAGACTTGTGTTGCGCACAGGCCGAAAGAATGTGGAGCTTGACCGAAAGCCTCATGCGCCTACTGGCGGACAAAGATGCAGAGACAGCTGGGATGACACTCATCACACTCAGCTTTATACTCCTGCACAAACACATGCTGATGTCAACCCCCATTGCCGTGCAGCTGGCTGAGGCACTCCTGCCGCTCTTTGACCACGTAAGGCTCTGTGCCCCCAGCTACAGCCACTGGGTGCTGCCTGGAAACTGTGTGCCGTGTGCATTTCCAGCCCTGTGCCCAGGGCGCCCGGAGGAGCCAATGCTGAGGTGTTTTTTCATTTTTTTTTCATCTAGGATAATAGCCAGGTACAGCTGCTCTCCATAAAACTCTTCCGAGACATGATGGAGTACTTGGAAGAGAGAGAAAACCCTTTGGAAAGCCCTGTGCAACAGAGCCTGCTTCCACTCTTCTTCCACTGCAATGATGAGAATCAGCATGTGGCAGAGGTGAGGACTCGTGGGCTGCTGCTGTCCGCCTGGCACGGGGCTCGGCTGCCTCCTGCCCTGCGCCTGCTGGACCGCAGCCTCCTGCAGGCCATGGCAGGGGGAGGCGGGTCCCGAGCCCTGGGCTGCGGGGCCATCTCCGCGTCTCTGCTGCTCTCCAGGCTTCTCGGGAAACGCTGCTTTATGCGGTCAAGTTCATCAAGAGGAGGGATCTCAAAAAGCTGCTGAAGGAGCAGAAACTGTGGAAGTTCAGCAAGTGCCTGGTAAGGACGGCCTGGAATCCCCACCTCAGCCAGGAGAAGGCCCCTGAGGGCGGTGCTCAGTGTGCGGGCCGGGCAGCTGTGCCCCTGCGCGCTGCTGCAGCCAGAGGCCGCGCGGGCTCCTCTCCAGGCTCCCGTGGGCCCGAGCCGGGTGCCCATGAAAGCCCGGCCCGGCGGAGCTGCGGGGCAGGGGCGGCACCGCGGCTCCCCGGGCAGCAGCCGGCCCTCTCCCCCTCCCCTCTCGGGAGCCCGGCGCCAGCGGCTGCTGGCCGCGCCTCAGGGCTGTGTGGCCGGGGGAGGCCGGGGCTTGGCGCAGGCAGCGCCCGGCCCAGGGCCTGAGCCCGCGCCAACCCTTCCCTCCTGCCGCTCTCTCCAGCTGGCAGAGGACAGGAGCAGAGCAGCCGAGCACCTGCGCCGAGCCCTGCGCTACCTGGAGAGCCCACAGGAGCCCCTGCGAGAGGCGGCCATCAGCTTCATGGGTGAGTTACGAGCCCGGGCTCCCTTCCCCGGCCCGCCGCAGCTCGGCCCCGGCCCCGCCTGCTGCCCCGGCAGGGGCAGCCGCGCCCGGCGCCGTGGAGCCCCGCCTGGCCTGGGCATTGCTGCTGCCGCCCTCTGACAGCCGTGCCCTGGGGCGACAGCGTGCCGCATGGGCTGAGCTGAGCCCTGCCGGGCCGGCAGCCCGTGTGGCCACAGCGCCGCAGCGGCGCTGGCAGGGAGCTGTGCCGCTGGGGCCATGACAGGCTCTGTGTTCACAGGCATGGCCGGGCGGCACCTGAGGGGGCAGCAGCAAGAGCTGCAGCTGATCTGCGCTGGTGAGTGAGGGCAGCGGGCTGACAGCGGGGGCTGCCGGGGGGAGCTGCAAGCCCTGCCCCGGCTGCGGAGGGCTCTGCTCCCGTGGGCAGAGCACACGGAGATTTCAGGGCCACGCGGGCCATTCGTGGCCAGCAGCTTCGGGCTGATCCCCTTGCTCCCTTCTCCCTCCTGGCCATGGCAAGAGCCGGCTGTTGTGGCCCTGGCAGGGGGCTCTTCCTCGGCTCCCTGCAGCTCCAGCTTCTGACCGTGCCTCTGTTCCTCTCTCTCGCAGCCCTTGAAGACAAAACGAACGACGTCAGCCTCGCCGTCGGAAGCCTGGCAATTCAAACGCTGTGCATCGTCAGGTCAGGAGAGCGGGCTCCCATCTCCAGGTTCCAGTGGCTCCAAAATCACCAGCACAGGGCGTGGAAGACACGGCCTCGTCCGTCATGGCTCGGCTGCCTGCCCTGCCAGGGCTCTGTGGAGAACTGATCCCAGAAGCTGTTTTTGTTGTGGCCACCTGAGTCAGGTGGAATTTTCCGTTTCTTCAAGAATTTTTGTTTCTTTTTTTTTTTTTTTTTCTTTTACCATGTAAATATAGACTATGTTAACATACACAGACTCCCAGGATCTTTCTTTTGCTGCCCAGGGTCCGTACGGCATAGGGGAGGAGGGGGAAAAGGATGCTCGCACTCAGCCAGCTGCGCAGGCGTGCAGTGGGCCCGGGGAAATGGCCAGAAACCCCTCGGCCTTTGGTGGTTCTGCTGAAGCCTTTGTGCTGCCCACAGAGCGGCTGGGCAGGGGCCGGAGCTGCGGGGATCCCTGCCAGAGAGGTGCCTGGAGATGGCCACAAGCCCTGGGCCAGGCAGGAAGCGCCAGCCGTGTCCTCCTGCCCGTGTGCTGCCGGCTGCCTTGCTGAGGGCTCCCAGGTGCCTCTGCATGGGGCTGCTCTGGAGCTGCTGTGGGGCTGCGGCGCTGCTGCCGGGCAGCTTGGCCGGGCTGGGGCAGCCCCTGAGGGGCTGGGCCGCTGGCAAGCCGTGGGCAATGGGCTGTCAGAGGCCACAAGCAGCCCCCTGGCAGCCGCCTTGTTCCTGCCAGAGTTGACCTGCAAGACGCATCCTGGGCGCTCTGCAACTAACAGCATCAGTGTTGTTGGAAACCCAAATGCAGAGAAATCTCAGACCTTTGGTCTTGTCAGCAAAGCTTAGAATTAAACACAGGATTTGATCTGAGACCTTGCAAAGGGCTCCCAAACTTAGGTGCTAGGAGCGAGAATGCGGATTTCCAGTTTATAGCAGCGACACGGGGAGGAAAGTTGAAGTGGAGGAAAGTTTAGAGTTTTCGAGTTCAAGATCTAGGAAAAAATCCAAGTAGTTACAATGGTAAACAAGAAGTTTAGGATGCAGTGCTGTAGGTTTGTGTGTCATAGCATGACTGGCTAAGGAAGCTTACACTGTCAGCATGATGTGGGAACCCAGGAAATTCCTCTGGCTGCCCTGCAGGACTCGAGACCCTGTCAGAGGGCTCAGAGAGCTTGGCACAGAGCCCAAGACCCCTGTGCCTTTGATTTAGCCCTTGGAAAAAACAATCCCCAACCTTGTATGAAGAATGACCAGCCACAAAAGTTGAAGTAGAATGATAGTGAATTTATCCCAGAGTGGAAAACTAGATTTTGAGGGTTTTTAGAATGGGGCTTCAGGGGGCCAGATGGAGCAATCTGGGCACGTCCAGCCTTTCTCCTTCTTCTTGGCCTCCATCTTCTGCTGTGATGTTGGCATTTGAGATTGGTCTAGAGTAGAAGCTCGCTGTCCGACATAGACGATAGGGATTGGAAAGTAATTGTAACTATTGTACAGGTAGTTTTTAGTAGAAAAAGATAACACCACCCCAGAGGAGGCAGAGTGCCTTAGACTGTCTTGCTGAGCGGACCTCGGCAGGACAGGAGAAAGAATTTTATAGATAAGATACAATCAACAACCTTGAGACTGAGAAATGAAGAGCTCTGACTCCTTCTTCCACCACCGGGCTGGGAAAAGGGACTTTCTAACTTATCTTGCGGTCACTCTGACCAGCTAGACACTCCGAGAGCATGAGTCCGTAAGATGAAATCTTGAAGATTGGGTCCAAAACATAAAAATCCTTGTTGGCCGTGTCTTCTTGGCCAAGAAATCCTTCAAAGCTCTTGTAACTACAAGTCTTGCGGCCCTGTGAGCCATGCGGTGGAGATGTGAGCCCAACTCACCCTTCCTGCCTATGTAGAAGAGAAGAAAAAGCAATGGCATCATCTAAAAAACTCAGAGGTCCGCTCTCTAGCTCGTTCCAAACTCCTTCAACTCCCCAAAAGTGGGATTTAGCTACAAATAGATGACAAGGACTCTCAGGGCTGCCTCTCTGACTCCAGAGCGGCTGCTTTAGAATCTTTCACATAACCCTGTGTAGTCAGGTGCCAGAAATGGATCATTTGAAGAAACTTTCCCAACTGACTTGCATGGAGGCTTGTTTGAAGGGTGTTTGAAGAGAAAGTTTCCCAGAAGAGGTCTGGGCTTTGGCCTAGCTGTGTCCCCTGCTGACTGTGAAGTGTGCCATCAGCTGCAGGGCTATCCCGGCTAAAAAATATCATCGAGTCACTTGGACTTGCTCTTTTTGGCCTATAAAAGCTGGACCCACTTTCGGGGCAAATTTGGAGAGCTCATCTATGGGTGGATGGAACACCTAGGATTTTCCCAGTTGCTGGGAATGGTTCTTAAGGTCCCTGGAGTAAATCGGGGCTTCCCAGCAACTGCGCATCGTCAAGATGACAAAGAATTGTCTTGGTTTGAAGAGAGAGGTGTCTGCTAAGGAAGGCAGAAGTCTTCTCTGGAATGGAAAATGTAAATCCCCTCCCTTCAAATGATTCTCATTTAGAAATTCAAATGCTCTCAGGGAAAGATATGGGGATAGGCCTGTAAATGAGCCTAGCTTGGTCTTATCCTATGCAAGCT
The DNA here is from genome assembly GCF_047830755.1 of Zonotrichia albicollis. Taxonomy (NCBI): domain Eukaryota; kingdom Metazoa; phylum Chordata; class Aves; order Passeriformes; family Passerellidae; genus Zonotrichia; species Zonotrichia albicollis. The sequence goes on from NC_133850.1 coordinate 4,269,350, forward strand.
GTTACAGCTCCAGAGCTCAGTCCCCAAGGGGACTGGGTGCTAGAAGCCAGCTCGCTCTCAGACCAAGGCCGTGGGTTAGCCCCTAGCAAGCAGGGAGATATTCAGCTCTTAGTGATTAGGCAGCTCTTGTGATTTCAGCTTTGCTTGCTAGGTAGCTTTTCCCTTGGCCTAAGGCTCCAGCAGACGGTAGAGAGAGGAGAAGCAGAAGACGCTGGCTGTTCCACGAGTATGGCTTTATTGTAGGGGTCCGTGAAGGGTCTCAGCTCTTCTTCTTCCGAGTTAGTAGGGGTACAGTATGCTACTTTTATACCCTTGGCCTGGATCCAATCCTGACCAATGGCAAAGGTGTTAGAGTGACCATAAGTGACCAATAGTAGGGTTTAACACAATATTGCCTTACATGGCTATAGGGATAAGGTACAAGGCGGATGTCCCTGGAGACAGGAAACTTCTTTGCTGCTGTGTCAGCATTCTATTCTCCAAGGGGCCCTGGCTAAACCTGAGGGGTTTACTACAACTCCACTTTCTGTTTTTACAAAAAATGCATTCGCGAGAGTTCTTTTGAAACAGTGAACAAGACACATGAACATAACTAACACTGTAAAAATTACAAGGAGAATCAACAAAAATCCCTTAACTAAAGATGCGGCCCATCCTGTTAGTCCCCATTGCCCGAAAATTTCATTGACCCAATCTGGGATTCTTTCTACTTTCAAGTCCTTCACAAGATCTTTCAGTTTCTGGATGTTCGCATGGATGGATTCCGAACGTGAAGAGAGGTTGAAGCAACACATTCCTTCGAAGTCCTCACATCCATGTCCGTGGGCAAGCAGCAGGAAGTCGATTGCTGCTCGGTTTTGGAGTGAAGCTTGTCTTGTGGTTTCTTCTTCCTTTAAGAGATCACTCAGGGCTGCTGATGTGGCGTTAGCTTGTTTACTGAGCCAGCACCCAAGGTGACTGATTTCACCGAGGGCTTTAGCTGCAGCTATCCAGGGTAAAAACAGAGAGACTGCAATCTTTTTTTGTCTGTTCCAATCGTATAATCTCGGATCACAATTTTCATCGAATTCAGTGTATGACCTTTTTTCACGTTTTGATTCTCTTTCTTTTTTCCAATTATGTAATAGGGTGATGTTTGGAGTAAGGGTAGAAAGTTTTCCCAGAGTACAGGGACCTCCCTGGAGTCGGGAGGGGATCCCTGCCCATACTCTGTCACCACAGATGAGAAACATTCCCTTGGGTAATACTTTGGGATGGAGAGAGGACACAGAAATTACACGTGCAGTGTAATTGCACCAATCATGAGGGTTATAGGCTTTGTTTACTGGTGATACATCTTTTCGATATGTGTTTTTGTGTTGGTCAATTTCTGGCCAATCATTTTTCGGACGCCTATAGTAAAATTTGACACAATATGTGGCCTTGGAGGATCCCAATAGATCCAATTCTTGGGGTTCCTCTCGAGCATCTGGCAGAATTTTTGTCCACTCATCCCAAGTATCAGCCCCATTGGGTCTCTTACCTGTGGTGCGGAGAACCTCTGAGTTCTGGACCGGCCAATCGTCTGCTATAAAGGGGATTCCTACTAGACATGTAGAAAGTGGATTATCTATGCTTCCCATAGACAAGCACATATTGTCTTGTTTTAATGTTTTTGCTAAGGTTACCCAAACATTATGGCTAGGCTGAGGACTAATCCAGCCGAAGGCACGCGGTACGGTGTAGAGCATCCAGGCAGCGGTGAGGACAGCACCGACGGAGATATTTTTCATCTTTGGGCAGGATTAGGGCTTCTGATAGGGAATATAAGCACAATTTGTTATCTTTATGATGAGAGGGATTTCTGCCTTGTTCTTTTCTGTGTTCCCCTCCTCCCCCCCTTTTTCTTTTAATTTCTAAGCTGCACTACAGGAGGAGGAGCGGGTAGAAGGTTATGAGGTTTTAAGGTTAGGGAAAGGGAATAATACTTTTTACTATACAATACACAGTGTAATAACACATAATTCAGAGAACACTTTTGTGTTAAGGCTATCTGTGGCCTATTACAGTAGACTGTTATTTGACTTTCTGTTTTGTCTGCTGCCTTGTAATGGGGCGGTCTGTTCTTGTGTTTGTGGGTGTTCGGCGACGCCTTCGTCTCCAGGCTGAGCTGGTTTGGTTTTGAGGTGGTCTTGTGTTTGCCTCAGGAGAATTCTTGTCCTCGTCTGTAGTAGTGTTCGCTGTGCCTAAGTATGGTTTTACGTATTTTCCTGGGTACCACCTTGGACCTGATGGTAGTAGCACGCATGCATAACCTCTTCCCCAGGTAATCAACTGATGAGGCCCTGAGATTTGGTGTGTTTCAGGATCTTTCACGAGCACGGGTGGTTTCTCCGTGAGCTTTGCTTTTGTGGTATTCGCAAAGTGGCGAAGTATTGGTGGGTCAGGCTCTGACACTGTGCAGTTCAGGAAGTTGATGACATAGAGAGCCTTGCAAAGTCTCTCCACTGGAGATGTGATTTTCGTGTTCCTGTTCTGTTGCTCGAGGACTCTTTTGAGGGTTTGATGTGTCCTTTCCACGATGGATTGTCCTGTGGGGTTTACAGGTATGCCCGTCTTGTGTGCTATGCCCCATTCATTGAAGAACTCCTTCAACTTGTGGGAGGTATAGGCTGGCCCATTATCTGTTTTAATCTCCTTTGGTACACCCAGGGTGGCAAAAGCGAGGAGAAAGTGTTTTATTGTGTGCATGGTCTTTTCTCCTGCATGTGATGATGCAAACACTGCTCCTGAGAACGTGTCAACCGAAACATGCACATACTTTGACCTTCCAAAAGGTGCAAAGTGAGTTACATCTGTCTGCCACAGCTGACAGCTATTCAGACCTCGGGGATTGACTCCCGTACCCATTGATGGTATCTGGTAGTTTTGACAGTTCGGACAGGTAGCCACGATAGCTTTTGCCTGATCCTTCGAGAGCTTAAACATTCTCATCAGGGCAGGTACATTTTGATGAAAGAACGCATGTGACAGCTTTGCCTGAGCAAAGATGTTAGGAACATTAGCAGTTTCTGCTGCCATAGCTAATGCATCTGCTTTCCTGTTGCCTTCTGCAACAACACCTGGGAGGTCCGTGTGCGACCTTACATGCATTATGTGATAAGGTTGTTTTCTGTGGGATATCAATTGTATTAATTTAGAGAGCAATTGGTATAACTTTGGGTTAGAGACCTCTTTGAGAAGAGCATGTTCCGCTCTCATAGCTATTCCCGCAACATAAGCTGAATCTGTGACCAGATTGAACGGCTCGTTTTTAAATTTTTCAAAGGCTCTGACGACAGCTGCTAATTCTGCAATTTGTGGCGATCCTTCTACTGTTTCCACGTCAGATTGCCATTCTTGTGTTTGGGGGTCTCTCCAAGTAATCACCGACTTGTGGGATGACCCTGAGCCATCTGTAAATAGAGTTAGAGCCTTGAGAGGATTTCTACTTTGGATTCGTTTTGGAATCAAATGGAAAGTTTCATTCTGGTTGAAAAGCTTGTGTTCTGGGATGTCTGATGAAGTTTGACCCGTATAACTGTCCAGAGCAAACTGTAGACTCGCATTGGTCTTGATCAAATCCTCAAAGTCTTTAAGGGTTATTGGCAAATATATGCATTCAAAATCACACCCTGAAAGGGAGCAAAGGCGAGTCCTAGCCTTTTTTATTAAGTGTGCTATAATCTCCTGGTAGGTGGTAAGTGTCTTTGTGGGCTGGCTACTTGTAAAAACCCATTCCAGTATCAACAAAGGATCTCGCAGCTGAGGGTCCCATTGGAAGATCAGTCCATGGAATCTGGGTGCTTTTCCCAGGATGATGAACTGGAAAGGCAGACTAGGCTCGTAGCGATGGGCTTTGCGTGAAGACAGGGCTTCCTGGACTTTGATGATGGCACCTCTGGCTTCCTCTGTGAGAGTGCAGGGAGAGTCCAGTTCCTTGGGTCCACGAAGAAGATTGAACAAGGGAGCAAGGTCCTCTGATGTAATTCCTAGCAGTGGACGTACCCAGTTGATGGATCCACACAGGCTGTGTAAGTCCCTGAGGGTTTTTGGGTCGTCGTTGATGACGATCTGCTGAGGTAGGATAGTTCTTTCCCGGATCTGGACTCCAAGGTAAGTCCATGGCTCGGTGTACTGAATTTTGTCCTCACGAATTTCCATTCCTGCCTTTTCAATGGCTTCAACAGTCTTTTTGATTGTTTTGTCCAAGTAAGCTTTGTCTGAAGCACACACCAGAATGTCATCCATATAGTGATAAATGATGGCGTCTGGAAATGATTTCCGAATGGGAGACAGGATGTGAGACACGTACCACTGGCAAATAGTTGGCGAGTTTTTCAATCCCTGAGGAAGATAACGCCAATGATATCTTTTGAGCGGAGCTTCCTTGTTAATAGAGGGAACGGAAAAAGCAAACCGTGGAGCATCTTCTGGATGTAGTGGTATACTGAAGAAACAGTCCTTAATGTCTATGATAGCAAGTGTCCAGTCTCTAGGCAGCATCGATGGGGAGGGCAAGCCAGGCTGAAGAGGGCCCATGTCCTCGATGACTTCGTTGATTCTGCGAAGGTCATGGAGAAGTCTCCACTTGTTTGTACCTGGCTTTGGTAGAACGAAGACTGGAGAGTTCCAAGGGCTGTCGGACTCCACTATGTGGCCTTTTTTGAGCTGTTCTTCCACGAGGACGTTTAGGGCGCGCAGCTTGGCTTTCTTTAGGGGCCACTGCTCAGTCCAGATTGGCTTGTGGCTTTTCCAGGTGAGACAGGGTATTTCTGGCAGCGCGCTCAACTCAGTGGCCCCAGTCAGAAATCCTGAATGGGAATACGTAGGGAAGCACCCCACTGGGATAAAATGTCACGTCCCCAAAGGGTAATGGGGGCCCTTACCACAAATGGACGGATGGTTGCCAGCTTGCCTTCTGGCCCTTCAACCAGGATGTTGTTCTTGCTCCTCATGGATACTGTAGTTCCACCAATCCCGGAAATCATGCCTGCAACAGGTTGTAGATCCCAGTGTGCTGGCCAATCTGAACGGGCGATGATGGTCACATCTGCACCGGTGTCCAGCATCCCTGGCAGGTGGGTCTTCTCTCCTTTGTGGGAGAGGCCGCACTCGATGGTAGGCTTGGATGGTCCCATGACTTGTGCCCACATTGCTGTAGGGTTGAGAGGAATCTGTTCCCTGTGATTTTTTGGGAGTAAAAATGCCTGTGCTATTGGAGTTCCTTTAGAAAGAAAAAATGGTAAGTCTATGCAGTATACCTGCACGAGGATCTCTTGTCCCGGCTGCACTGTCAACACTTCCGGAACAACGAAGATTTCCTTCGGAGTATTAACCGAATCACCTGTAATTAAAATGTCTGAAGGACTCCCTTTAGGTCCATATTTTCCTGTAGGAACACGGTGAACATTCTTATCATTAAAGTCAATGGACAAAGCAGTTACCAGTTGTCGGCGGGTACCTCTCTGGGTTGTCCCGTGGGTTGGGGCTTCTCCTTTCGGTCTGGAGCAGCCTGGGTTTGTGCGTGATTGGGTCTTGGTGGCCTTTGATTTGTATTCTGCGCCCGAAGGTCGGACGGGCGCCTCAAGGAGTTTAAAGGACGCGATTGATAGTGTTGCTGCTGTTGGGGTCTTTGATTATAATTCCGATGGTATCGGGAGGGTGTTCTTTCAGGACAGTCCTTTATATAATGTCCTAGCTCTCCACAGTGATAGCATTTAGCTTGTTCTTTAGAGGTTATCACTGCATATGCACCAGAAACTCCTTCAGCAATACCCTTAGCAACTGCTTGCGCCACTGTATTTTCAGTGGACATGTGACGTGTACAGCATTCTAACATTTGCTCTATAGTAGGGTCTGTATCCACAGTTAAAGACCTCAAAACGGCCTTGCATTTCTCATTTGAGTTGCTGAAAGCAAGCTTACATAAGAGTTCCTTTCTTGCCTCAGTACTCTCTATTTGTTTCTCCAAAGCATCTTTAAGTTTGTCCACAAATTTTATAAAGCTTTCTTCAATGCCTTGTTTTATAGTAGAAAAATGCATTGTTGGCATTGACTCATCCTGCATAAGAAGCAAGGAGGTTTTTGCTGCAATTGCTACATCCTGCAGCGCTTCTTTATTCAGAGTTTCCATTTGTTCTGCTGGCTTTTGAAAGTCTCCTTCACCAGCCAATTGTTCTACTGTGAAGTTGGTCTTAGTAGCATCGGCAGTATATGAATCTGATAACGTTTTTAAGTGTTTCTTCCAATGCCTATCCCATAACAAATATTCTGCCGGTGACAGAAGGCATTGTGAAATATTTTTTACATCGTGAGGAAGCAAGACATGTGCAGAGAACATGGCTTCTAGGAAATTTCTAAAGATATGTGAACTACGTCCATGTTCCTTGGCTATATTTCTCAATTGTACCAGTTCCTTATTAGAAATTGGTTTCCATGCCTTGATATTAGATTCCCCACCATTCCTTCCTTGCCTGTACTCGACCGGAAAGGCTGTGATTTTCTGTGCTAGGTCCCAGTTCCCAGACTTTGTAGCTTCTATCTTAATAAGAGCCCATGGGTCTATATTAATCGCATCAAAATCAGATTCATCAGAAGAGCTCTCATTGTCTGAGGAACACTGTGAGGCACATGCTACCCGTGAATTCCTTTTCTTTCGTTTAGAAGGATTTTTCACCCTTTTCAGTGACTGGCCCGAAGTTAGCGTTGTTGGGTGAGGGGTAGCCCTGGAGCAACAGGGACCGGATTGGGTTGGGGGGGGGACACCACAGGTGGTCTCTGATCCGTTCGGGTGGCAGGAGGGTTGGGTCAGGGGTTGGAGGGACGGGTGGGGGCAGGGGGGGTATGGGGGCTGTGGATGCACGCCTGGGGGATTTGGGGGTGCGCTAGCAATGCCCCTGGTTTGGGATACGACAGGTGTAGGGTGAGCTGATGTTACTGCACATGTGTGCGGCTCGGCGCAGGAGGACAGGTTGTGGGCATGGCTCGGGAATGTGGCAGGAGGGGGCGGGAGGGCCGGGGCGGTCTCGGTGGGAGCGGGAGCGGGGGCGGTGACGGATGGGAGGGCGGTCGCGGGGGTGGAGGATAGCAGCGCAGGGTTGGGGGGGGCGGCGGCGATAACGGGACCGGGGAACGCGGCGGGCGCGGCGGGGGGAGCGGGGGGCAGGGCGGGGACAGCAGCGGGAGCGGGGGGTACCGCGACGGAGCAACCGGGGGCGGGGAACGGCGGCGCGGGGGTAGGCAACGGCAGCACGGGCGCGGGGGGAGGGGTGGTCGCAGCGGAGGGTACAGCGGCAGGGACAGGGAACGGGGCCCCCGAGGCCGGACGCGGGAAGGAAACGGAGCCGGGGAGATGGGGGGCTGCAGGAAACGGGGAGTTGGGCAGCGCGGGTCCCGCGAGGGGGGGGAATGTGGGGGCGGCCTGCTTGGCTTCTGCCTCCGAGGTGGTTTCTGCAGTAAGTTCTGCAGCGCCCAGTGACTCTGTGGCCTGGAGGGCACATTCCTCTGTTATCTTATCAGCGCAATTAGCATATGAAGAGGAAAGATCTGTTAGTTTGGAACTTTTTTCAGAGTTCGATTTTTCAATCGTTTTTGTTATTATATGAAATAAAGGTAAGAAGTTAGTAACAGAAAAGTCCTGTTTTGTTTGAGACATATAAATGGTGTTTCCAACTGTATCCCAAAAGGAATTTTCAGTAATTGTGGTCTTATCAGTTTCAGGGAAATTCAGCACCATCCAAGATACAAATTTTTTAAGAGTCTTTTTTGACAGACTACCTTTAGAAAAAGTGAAGTTGTTAACAGATAAGGTTTCTACAATGGTTAAATATAACTCTCTCTCACGTGTTGTTAGTCTTAGAGTGCTTAAACAAGTACCCATGATTTTCAAGCCCTTTCCACAGAAAAACGAGAAAAAAAAAGAAAAAAAAACGAAAAAGATTTTTAGAGCACCCAAGGTATGCGCGCAAACTTAATACTTACGTCCTTTGGGGTCACGGGTCTGTGGAAGGGAGTCTGCTCCTCAATTCTCCTCAGACTTTATCTCGTCCAGATGTATTGTTGAGGGTCGAATTGAGCCTTCCGCAGAGAAGATTTTCTAAAACGAAAAGTCCTTTCGCAGAAGGAGAGGCTTCCAAAACCGGCAATAACTGGAGGCCCTGAAAGGCTCCGATGCTCTGGTGACGCTTCGCTCCTGGGGGCCAGGGTCCGACGACACGTTTGGGCGGCCACTTAAATGAGCCTAGCTTGGTCTTATCCTATGCAAGCTGTTACAGCTCCAGAGCTCAGTCCCCAAGGGGACTGGGTGCTAGAAGCCAGCTCGCTCTCAGACCAAGGCCATGGGTTAGCCCCTAGCAAGCAGGGAGATATTCAGCTCTTAGTGATTAGGCAGCTCTTGTGATTTCAGCTTTGCTTGCTAGGTAGCTTTTCCCTTGGCCTAAGGCTCCAGCAGACGGTAGAGAGAGGAGAAGCAGAAGACGCTGGCTGTTCCACGAGTATGGCTTTATTGTAGGGGTCCGTGAAGGGTCTCAGCTCTTCTTCTTCCGAGTTAGTAGGGGTACAGTATGCTACTTTTATACCCTTGGCCTGGATCCAATCCTGACCAATGGCAAAGGTGTTAGAGTGACCATAAGTGACCAATAGTAGGGTTTAACACAATATTGCCTTACATGGCTATAGGGATAAGGTACAAGGCGGATGTCCCTGGAGACAGGAAACTTCTTTGCTGCTGTGTCAGCATTCTATTCTCCAAGGGGCCCTGGCTAAACCTGAGGGGTTTACTACAGGCCTGAGCCCGCAGAGCAGGGCGGCCTTTGCTTATGGTCTGAGCCCTTCCTAAAGATTCTGTCAGGCTGTCTTAGACACCTGGGGCCAGGGATTCCTTCCAAGCTGGGCCACTTTAGCAGGGCTGGGGCCGGCCCCAGGGCAGGAGGCAGTGTGTGCAAGGGCCCTGGGTGGCACGCTGCAGCACGGTCACCGTGCCATGGAACGGAACCCGGTCTCCAAGGCCCCTTTGTGACACGTGGGAAATAGAAGCTTGCCCGGTGCTGGGAGCAAACAGCGGGGCACAACGGGACAGAGCAGTGCTGTGAGGAGCCCCCACACAGCGCACTCGTTCCCGTCTGACCAGGAGCTTTTCTGCAGCGTTCTTCCTGCAGCTGAGCTCAAGGCCAGAGCACAGGACTCGGTGACCCGTGGCCTTCCAAGCCTTCTATTCTGCAGCTGCCCCCAAGGGCAGAGCGTGGGACTTGGTGCCCTGGAGCTTTCCCAGGGCACCTCTCCTGCAAGTAGCTCCAGCCACAGACATGGAGCAGAGACCCCCGAGAGTGCCCAAGATGGCCTGGGTGGAGGAGGAGGAAGAAGGCCCTGGAGCAGCCCCAGCACGGGAGACTGAAGAGGTGGTGCCCTTCCATCCACCACAGGGGGGTGAGTGGCAGAACTGGGCTGCAGGCCTGGAGCCTGCAGCCAACTTGGCCCCATGCCATGCCATGCCATGCCATGCCATGCCATGCCATGCCATGCCATGCCATGCCATGCCATGCCATGCCATGCCATGCCATGCCATGCCATGCCATGCAATCCCCTGGGGAAATGCCCACGGACAGGCCGGAAGAGGCGCCAGGCAGACACCCCTCAGCGGTCTCGCTCCATCCCCCTGGGGCATCGCAGGGCTCTCCCTGCCTGGGGAGTGCAGGGCTGGGCTGTGTTCTCCGGCCTCTCCCGCAGCCCCTCAGCTCTGGCTGCGCTCCCTCTTTGCCAGATGAAGCTGTGGAGCGCACATATGAGCAGGAATCCAGCCGTGGCCGCTTCCATCGAACAGCGCAGGTACCTGCAGCCACCCCCACCCGGGCTGGGCCTGCTGTCCCTGCTCAGCCCAGCACCGTGTGTGCAGCACTCCATGCAACATCCGCGGCTTCTTGCCCTTCTCCTACAGCTCGTCTGCCACTTCATCCGGAGCATTCAGCAGGAAGAGACCCGCACCATGGGCACTGGGCTCACAGCTCACTCCGAGCTCCTCAAGCATGAGACCAGTGCCGCCCTGCTGGATTTGCTCCTGGAGAAGGGTGTTGCCGGGCCAGAACAAGTAAGCAGCCTGGGGCCAGGCTTCAGTTCCCCCAGGAGTCACGTGGCTTCCCCAGCCATGCCTGCTGCTCCCTCAGAGCCTTTGAGGCCATGGCAGTGCGCTGGCAAGGAAAGCACTTCTCTGGGGAGCCTGGGGACATTGCTCTCTCTGGCAGCTTTCCAAGTCTCCCCGTGCCTCCCGCAGGTGCCTGCCATGGTGAGGTACATTCACCGATGGCTCCTGGCCAATGATTCTGCCCAGCACAGGCTGGACAAGGCCCTGCTGAAACTCACCAAAGCACAGCCGGCTGACGCAGTCGTGACGCTCCTGCGTGTGGCCCCGTCCTGTGACAGGTATGGGGCCCACCTGCCCAGAGGGCTCAGGCCTCCCAAGCCCATCACCCTGTATCGCCTGGCCCAGGTGTCTGAGCTAGAGAGTTCCAGAACCCTCTGGCTGCTGCCTTTCCCAGCCCTGGCACGTCAGCCCCTTAGCCTGCTGCCATGCTGCCTTGCTGCCCCTCAGGGCCCGTCCTCACACAGCTTGGCTGCCTGGCTGCTGCTGGCAAGGGCCAGTGGGCAGAGGAAGAGCCGGCGCTCAGCCCAGGCCCCTAGGGATGCCCAGGCCACGCTGCTGTGTCTGAGATCCCCCCTGAGACAGAGCTCTAATCCCGCAGAGCTGCCACCTCCATGTGGAAGACCATCATGTGCTCGTCCAGGACCGCGGAGCCAGTGCAGCTGATCCTCCTGGATGTGCTGGGGAGCTGGCCAGAGTACAGCACGTGCACCTCGGATGGGGACAAAACGGCTGTCTTTGCCCTGGCTGTGAGTTTCCGCAACTGGCCTTTGCTGGCCCCAAGGCCGCCTCTCCAGCAGCTCTCCATCCTCCTTCCCCCACTGCATCTGCCTGCCTCAGGCGCTGGCCGGAAACCTGGCCCAGGGCCAGCTTCAGCCCCACCAGGCCCCGTGCTCCCCTGCCAAGGTCTCTCCGGGCCTCTCCCTGCCACGCTCGGGCCCTGCCACACGGACACCTCGGCACTGAGCGCTCTCTCGGGGGGCTTTGTCCTTTGCAGGCGACCGTGGTGATGTGGAAGATCCTCCAAGAGTCCTCTGTCCCACGTGTAGTGAGGCCATATTTCCCCCGCCTTTTTGTTCATCTGCTCTTCCAAGTGTTCTCCAGCACAGAAGAGATGCCAGAGGAGGTCCAAACCTTCTGGAAGGATTGCCTGGAAGAGCACGGTCTTGTCATCAGCCCCAACAGGTGCTCCATCCCACTCCTCCTGTCCCTGCCTGACACGTGGCCTGCAAAGGAGCCAGTGCTGCCAGAGTGACCTGGGCTTTGCTGTGCACACAGGTTTGCAGTGCAGACCCTGAAGTCCCTGCTCTGCCAAAAGCAGTACAAGGATGTGGTGTTGTCAGTGGAAGGCAAGCGTGGCTGGGACACGCTGCTCTGTGCTGACACCCGCCACTATGCCATGGGTCTGCTGGCCAGGTGAGACTCACTTTCTCCCCATTGATCCTGCCATTTGTGCTCTGTGCCCGAGCCGTCCCACACATTCCCCGAGACCCTGGGACACACTGAGGGACAGCTAAGGACACACTGAGGGACGGCCAAGCAGACTGGAAAAGGCTGCGAGGGGAGAGAGCACAGGAGGAGACACCTCCTAAAGGGCCCAGGTCCCCATGCAGAGTGGTGGTAAAAGACCACCAGGCTCTGTAAGCCTGTCCTTGGAGAGATTTGCTCAGCTTTCTGGTCCCTTTTTTGCCCTCCTAGGGAGATGCGCCACGCTTGTCATCGCTTGTGTTCCAGTATTGCACTCCACCTCCTCTGGCTGCTCAGCACACAGGAGCCACACTGGGATCTGCCCGCCCTGGCATTCCTTGTGGAGGTGAGCCGGGTGTCCAGCGCTGCCTGGCTGTGCTGCCTCCCAGCTCTCTGCCCTCTCGTGGCCGCAGACACCTGGGACGGTGCCCGCACCCTGTGCTGCTGCTGCTGCTGCTGCTGCGTCCTGGGCCCAGCCCTGTGCGGCTGCGGGCTCCTGCCGGCCGGCTCCCCCATCACTGGCCTGTGCCTTTCAGGTCCTCGTGTGCCTGGATTCGAGTGAATGTGGCGACAGTGTTGTGAAGGTCTCTTCAAGGTACCTGCAGAGCGAGTGCAGGGAGAGGCGTCGCCTGGCGCTCAGGGCCCTTCTGGAGCTCATTGATGATCCCTCAATGGTGAGAAGGGGGCGGTGGCTGAAGCTGCACTGGGAACGCAGTCGCTTGGCCTGGCCTGGCCTTTGGGCACTGGGGAAGCTGCTCCCAGCTCTCCTGCCTCCTGCTTCAGCTACCCCAGTGCTTCAGGACAGTCCTTTGGCCTCTGGGCCCTGTGGCAGCAGGGTGGGACTTCACAGACTTGTGTTGCGCACAGGCCGAAAGAATGTGGAGCTTGACTGAAAGCCTCATGCGCCTACTGGCCGACAAAGATGCAGAGACAGCTGGGATGACACTCATCACACTCAGCTTTATACTCCTGCACAAACACATGCTGATGTCAACCCCCATTGCCGTGCAGCTGGCTGAGGCACTCCTGCCGCTCTTTGACCACGTAAGGCTCTGTGCCCCCAGCTACAGCCACTGGGTGCTGCCTGGAAACTGTGTGCCCTGTGCATTTCCAGCCCTGTGCCCAGGGCGCCCAGAGGAGCCAATGCTGAGGTGTTTTTTCATTTTTTTTTCGTCTAGGATAATAGCCAGGTACAGCTGCTCTCCATAAAACTCTTCCGAGACATGATGGAGTACTTGGAAGAGAGAGAAAACCCTTTGGAAAGCCCTGTGCAACAGAGCCTGCTTCCACTCTTCTTCCACTGCAATGATGAGAATCAGCATGTGGCAGAGGTGAGGACTCGTGGGCTGCTGCTGTCCGCCTGGCACGGGGCTCGGCTGCCTCCTGCCCTGCGCCTGCTGGACCGCAGCCTCCTGCAGGCCATGGCAGGGGGAGGCGGGTCCCGAGCCCTGGGCTGCGGGGCCATCTCCGCGTCTCTGCTGCTCTCCAGGCTTCTCGGGAAACGCTGCTTTATGCGGTCAAGTTCATCAAGAGGAGGGATCTCAAAAAGCTGCTGAAGGAGCAGAAACTGTGGAAGTTCAGCAAGTGCCTGGTAAGGACGGCCTGGAATCCCCACCTCAGCCAGGAGAAGGCCCCTGAGGGCGGTGCTCAGTGTGCGGGCCGGGCAGCTGTGCCCCTGCGCGCTGCTGCAGCCAGAGGCCGCGCGGGCTCCTCTCCAGGCTCCCGTGGGCCCGAGCCGGGTGCCCATGAAAGCCCGGCCCGGCGGAGCTGCGGGGCAGGGGCGGCACCGCGGCTCCCCGGGCAGCAGCCGGCCCTCTCCCCCTCCCCTCTCGGGAGCCCGGCGCCAGCGGCTGCTGGCCGCGCCTCAGGGCTGTGTGGCCGGGGGAGGCCGGGGCTTGGCGCAGGCAGCGCCCGGCCCAGGGCCTGAGCCCGCGCCAACCCTTCCCTCCTGCCGCTCTCTCCAGCTGGCAGAGGACAGGAGCAGAGCAGCCGAGCACCTGCGCCGAGCCCTGCGCTACCTGGAGAGCCCACAGGAGCCCCTGCGAGAGGCGGCCATCAGCTTCATGGGTGAGTTACGAGCCCGGGCTCCCTTCCCCGGCCCGCCGCAGCTCGGCCCCGGCCCCGCCTGCTGCCCCGGCAGCGGCAGCCGCGCCCGGCGCCGTGGAGCCCCGCCTGGCCTGGGCATTGCTGCTGCCGCCCTCTGACAGCCGTGCCCTGGGGCGACAGCGTGCCGCATGGGCTGAGCTGAGCCCTGCCGGGCCGGCAGCCCGTGTGGCCACAGCGCCGCAGCGGCGCTGGCAGGGAGCTGTGCCGCTGGGGCCATGACAGGCTCTGTGTTCACAGGCATGGCCGGGCGGCACCTGAGGGGGCAGCAGCAAGAGCTGCAGCTGATCTGCGCTGGTGAGTGAGGGCAGCGGGCTGACAGCGGGGGCTGCCGGGGGGAGCTGCAAGCCCTGCCCCGGCTGCGGAGGGCTCTGCTCCCGTGGGCAGAGCACACGGAGATTTCAGGGCCACGCGGGCCATTCGTGGCCAGCAGCTTCGGGTTGATCCCCTTGCTCCCTTCTCCCTCCTGGCCATGGCAAGAGCCGGCTGGGATGGCCCTGGCAGGGGGCTCTTCCTCGGCTCCCTGCAGCTCCAGCTTCTGACCGTGCCTCTGTTCCTCTCTCTCGCAGCCCTTGAAGACAAAACGAACGACGTCAGCCTCGCCGTCGGAAGCCTGGCAATTCAAACGCTGTGCATCGTCAGGTCAGGAGAGCGGGCTCCCATCTCCAGGTTCCAGTGGCTCCAAAATCACCTGCGCAGGGCGTGGAAGACACGGCCTCCTCGTCCGTCATGGCTCGGCTGCCTGCCCTGCCAGAGCTCTGTGGAGGATTGATCCCAGAAGCTCTTTTCGCTGGGGCCCCCTGAGTCAAGTTTTATTTTGTTTTTCTTCAAGAATTTTATTTTATTTATTTTTTTTCTTTTTCCATGTAAATACAGATTATGTTAACATACACAGACTCCCAGGATCTTTCTTTTGCTGCCCAGGGTCCGTACGGCATAGGGGAGGAGGGGGAAAAGGATGCTCGCACTCAGCCAGCTGCGCAGGCGTGCAGTGGGCCCGGGGAAATGGCCAGAAACCCCTCGGCCTTTGGTGGTTCTGCTGAAGCCTTTGTGCTGCCCACAGAGCGGCTGGGCAGGGGCCGGAGCTGCGGGGATCCCTGCCAGAGAGGTGCCTGGAGATGGCCACAAGCCCTGGGCCAGGCAGGAAGCGCCAGCCGTGTCCTCCTGCCCGTGTGCTGCCGGCTGCCTTGCTGAGGGCTCCCAGGTGCCTCTGCATGGGGCTGCTCTGGAGCTGCTGTGGGGCTGCGGCGCTGCTGCCGGGCAGCTTGGCCGGGCTGGGGCAGCCCCTGAGGGGCTGGGCCGCTGGCAAGCCGTGGGCAATGGGCTGTCAGAGGCCACAAGCAGCCCCCTGGCAGCCGCCTTGTTCCTGCCAGAGTTGACCTGCAAGACGCATCCTGGGCACTCTGCAACTAACAGCATCAGTGTTGCTGGAAACCCAAATGCAGAGAAATCTCAGACCTTTGGTCTTGTCAGCAAAGCTTAGAATTAAGCACAGGGTTTGATCTGAGACCTTGCAAAGGGCTCCCAAACTTAGGTGATAGAAGCGAGAATGCGGATTTCTAGTTTATAGCAGCGACACGGGGAGGAAAGTTGAAGTGGAGGAAAGTTTAGAGTTTTCGAGTTCAAGATCTAGGAAAAAATCCAAGTAGTTACAATGGTAAACAAGAAGTTTAGGATGCAGTGCTGTAGGTTTGTGTGTCATAGCATGACTGGCTAAGGAAGGTTACACTGTCAGCATGATGTGGGAACCCAGGAAATTCCTCTGACTGCCCTGCAGGACTCGAGACCCTGTCAGAGGGCTCAGAGAGCTTGGCACAGAGCCCAAGACCCCTGTGCCTTTGATTTAGCCCTTGGAAAAAACAATCCCCAACCTTGTATGAAGAATGACCAGCCACAAAAGTTGAAGTAGAATGATAGTGAATTTATCCCAGAGTGGAAAACTAGATTTTGAGGGTTTTTAGAATGGGGCTTCAGGGGGCCAGATGGAGCAATCTGGGCACGTCCAGCCTTTCTCCTTCTTCTTGGCCTCCATCTTCTGCTGTGATGTTGGCATTTGAGATTGGTCTAGAGTAGAAGCTCGCTGTCCGACATAGACGATAGGGATTGGAAAGTAATTGTAACTGTTGTACAGGTAGTTTTTAGTAGAAAAAGATAACACCACCCCAGAGGAGGCAGAGTGCCTTAGACTGTCTTGCTGAGCGGACCTCGGCAGGACAGGAGAAAGAATTTTATAGATAAGATACAATCAACAACCTTGAGACTGAGAAATGAAGAGCTCTGACTCCTTCTTCCACCACCGGGCTGGGAAAAGAGACTTTCTAACTTATCTCGCGGTCACTCTGACCAGCTAGACACTCCGAGAGCATGAGTCCGTAAGATGAAATCTTGAAGATTGGGTCCAAAACATAAAAATCCTTGTTGGCCGTGTCTTCTTGGCCAAGAAATCCTTCAAAGCTCTTGTAACTACAAGTCTTGCGGCCCTGTGAGCCATGCGGTGGAGATGTGAGCCCAACTCACCCTTCCTGCCTATGTAGAAGAGAAGAAAAAGCAATGGCATCATCTAAAAAACTCAGAGGTCCGCTCTCTAGCTCGTTCCAAACTCCTTCAACTCCCCAAAAGTGGGATTTAGCTACAAATAGATGACAAGGACTCTCAGGGCTGCCTCTCTGACTCCAGAGCGGCTGCTTTAGAATCTTTCACATAACCCTGTGTAGTCAGGTGCCAGAAATGGATCATTTGAAGAAACTTTCCCAACTGACTTGCATGGAGGCGTGTTTGAAGGGTGTTTGAAGAGAAAGTTTCCCAGAAGAGGTCTGGGCTTTGGCCTAGCTGTGTCCCCTGCTGACTGTGAAGTGTGCCATCAGCTGCAGGGCTATCCCGGCTAAAAAATATCATCGAGTCACTTGGACTTGCTCTTTTTGGCCTATAAAAGCTGGACCCACTTTCGGGGCAAATTTGGAGAGTTCATCTATGGGTGGATGGAACACCTAGGATTTTTCCAGTTGCTGGGAATGGTTCTTAAGGTCCCTGGAGTAAAACGGGGCTTCCCAGCAACTGCGCATCGTCAAGATGACAAAGAATTGTCTTGGTTTGAAGAGAGAGGTGTCTGCTAAGGAAGGCAGAAGTCTTCTCTGGAATGGAAAATGTAAATCCCCTCCCTTCAAATGATTCTCATTTAGAAATTCAAATGCTCTCAGGGAAAGATATGGGGATAGGCCTGTAAATGAGCCTAGCTTGGTCTTATCCTATGCAAGCTGTTACAGCTCCAGAGCTCAGTCCCCAAGGGGACTGGGTGCTAGAAGCCAGCTCGCTCTCAGACCAAGGCCGTGGGTTAGCCCCTAGCAAGCAGGGAGATATTCAGCTCTTAGTGATTAGGCAGCTCTTGTGATTTCAGCTTTGCTTGCTAGGTAGCTTTTCCCTTGGCCTAAGGCTCCAGCAGACGGTAGAGAGAGGAGAAGCAGAAGACGCTGGCTGTTCCACGAGTATGGCTTTATTGTAGGGGTCCGTGAAGGGTCTCAGCTCTTCTTCTTCCGAGTTAGTAGGGGTACAGTATGCTACTTTTATACCCTTGGCCTGGATCCAATCCTGACCAATGGCAAAGGTGTTAGAGTGACCATAAGTGACCAATAGTAGGGTTTAACACAATATTGCCTTACATGGCTATAGGGATAAGGTACAAGGCGGATGTCCCTGGAGACAGGAAACTTCTTTGCTGCTGTGTCAGCATTCTATTCTCCAAGGGGCCCTGGCTAAACCTGAGGGGTTTACTACAACTCCACTTTCTGTTTTTACAAAAAATGCATTCGCGAGAGTTCTTTTGAAACAGTGAACAAGACACATGAACATAACTAACACTGTAAAAATTACAAGGAGAATCAACAAAAATCCCTTAACTAAAGATGCGGCCCATCCTGTTAGTCCCCATTGCCCGAAAATTTCATTGACCCAATCTGGGATTCTTTCTACTTTCAAGTCCTTCACAAGATCTTTCAGTTTCTGGATGTTCGCATGGATGGATTCCGAACGTGAAGAGAGGTTGAAGCAACACATTCCTTCGAAGTCCTCACATCCATGTCCGTGGGCAAGCAGCAGGAAGTCGATTGCTGCTCGGTTTTGGAGTGAAGCTTGTCTTGTGGTTTCTTCTTCCTTTAAGAGATCACTCAGGGCTGCTGATGTGGCGTTAGCTTGTTTACTGAGCCAGCACCCAAGGTGACTGATTTCACCGAGGGCTTTAGCTGCAGCTATCCAGGGTAAAAACAGAGAGACTGCAATCTTTTTTTGTCTGTTCCAATCGTATAATCTCGGATCACAATTTTCATCGAATTCAGTGTATGACCTTTTTTCACGTTTTGATTCTCTTTCTTTTTTCCAATTATGTAATAGGGTGATGTTTGGAGTAAGGGTAGAAAGTTTTCCCAGAGTACAGGGACCTCCCTGGAGTCGGGAGGGGATCCCTGCCCATACTCTGTCACCACAGATGAGAAACATTCCCTTGGGTAATACTTTGGGATGGAGAGAGGACACAGAAATTACACGTGCAGTGTAATTGCACCAATCATGAGGGTTATAGGCTTTGTTTACTGGTGATACATCTTTTCGATATGTGTTTTTGTGTTGGTCAATTTCTGGCCAATCATTTTTCGGACGCCTATAGTAAAATTTGACACAATATGTGGCCTTGGAGGATCCCAATAGATCCAATTCTTGGGGTTCCTCTCGAGCATCTGGCAGAATTTTTGTCCACTCATCCCAAGTATCAGCCCCATTGGGTCTCTTACCTGTGGTGCGGAGAACCTCTGAGTTCTGGACCGGCCAATCGTCTGCTATAAAGGGGATTCCTACTAGACATGTAGAAAGTGGATTATCTATGCTTCCCATAGACAAGCACATATTGTCTTGTTTTAATGTTTTTGCTAAGGTTACCCAAACATTATGGCTAGGCTGAGGACTAATCCAGCCGAAGGCACGCGGTACGGTGTAGAGCATCCAGGCAGCGGTGAGGACAGCACCGACGGAGATATTTTTCATCTTTGGGCAGGATTAGGGCTTCTGATAGGGAATATAAGCACAATTTGTTATCTTTATGATGAGAGGGATTTCTGCCTTGTTCTTTTCTGTGTTCCCCTCCTCCCCCCCTTTTTCTTTTAATTTCTAAGCTGCACTACAGGAGGAGGAGCGGGTAGAAGGTTATGAGGTTTTAAGGTTAGGGAAAGGGAATAATACTTTTTACTATACAATACACAGTGTAATAACACATAATTCAGAGAACACTTTTGTGTTAAGGCTATCTGTGGCCTATTACAGTAGACTGTTATTTGACTTTCTGTTTTGTCTGCTGCCTTGTAATGGGGCGGTCTGTTCTTGTGTTTGTGGGTGTTCGGCGACGCCTTCGTCTCCAGGCTGAGCTGGTTTGGTTTTGAGGTGGTCTTGTGTTTGCCTCAGGAGAATTCTTGTCCTCGTCTGTAGTAGTGTTCGCTGTGCCTAAGTATGGTTTTACGTATTTTCCTGGGTACCACCTTGGACCTGATGGTAGTAGCACGCATGCATAACCTCTTCCCCAGGTAATCAACTGATGAGGCCCTGAGATTTGGTGTGTTTCAGGATCTTTCACGAGCACGGGTGGTTTCTCCGTGAGCTTTGCTTTTGTGGTATTCGCAAAGTGGCGAAGTATTGGTGGGTCAGGCTCTGACACTGTGCAGTTCAGGAAGTTGATGACATAGAGAGCCTTGCAAAGTCTCTCCACTGGAGATGTGATTTTCGTGTTCCTGTTCTGTTGCTCGAGGACTCTTTTGAGGGTTTGATGTGTCCTTTCCACGATGGATTGTCCTGTGGGGTTTACAGGTATGCCCGTCTTGTGTGCTATGCC
This sequence comes from Zonotrichia albicollis, assembly GCF_047830755.1. Classification (NCBI taxonomy): domain Eukaryota; kingdom Metazoa; phylum Chordata; class Aves; order Passeriformes; family Passerellidae; genus Zonotrichia; species Zonotrichia albicollis. The sequence goes on from NC_133850.1 coordinate 4,288,939, forward strand.
CCATTCATTGAAGAACTCCTTCAACTTGTGGGAGGTATAGGCTGGCCCATTATCTGTTTTAATCTCCTTTGGTACACCCAGGGTGGCAAAAGCGAGGAGAAAGTGTTTTATTGTGTGCATGGTCTTTTCTCCTGCATGTGATGATGCAAACACTGCTCCTGAGAACGTGTCAACCGAAACATGCACATACTTTGACCTTCCAAAAGGTGCAAAGTGAGTTACATCTGTCTGCCACAGCTGACAGCTATTCAGACCTCGGGGATTGACTCCCGTACCCATTGATGGTATCTGGTAGTTTTGACAGTTCGGACAGGTAGCCACGATAGCTTTTGCCTGATCCTTCGAGAGCTTAAACATTCTCATCAGGGCAGGTACATTTTGATGAAAGAACGCATGTGACAGCTTTGCCTGAGCAAAGATGTTAGGAACATTAGCAGTTTCTGCTGCCATAGCTAATGCATCTGCTTTCCTGTTGCCTTCTGCAACAACACCTGGGAGGTCCGTGTGCGACCTTACATGCATTATGTGATAAGGTTGTTTTCTGTGGGATATCAATTGTATTAATTTAGAGAGCAATTGGTATAACTTTGGGTTAGAGACCTCTTTGAGAAGAGCATGTTCCGCTCTCATAGCTATTCCCGCAACATAAGCTGAATCTGTGACCAGATTGAACGGCTCGTTTTTAAATTTTTCAAAGGCTCTGACGACAGCTGCTAATTCTGCAATTTGTGGCGATCCTTCTACTGTTTCCACGTCAGATTGCCATTCTTGTGTTTGGGGGTCTCTCCAAGTAATCACCGACTTGTGGGATGACCCTGAGCCATCTGTAAATAGAGTTAGAGCCTTGAGAGGATTTCTACTTTGGATTCGTTTTGGAATCAAATGGAAAGTTTCATTCTGGTTGAAAAGCTTGTGTTCTGGGATGTCTGATGAAGTTTGACCCGTATAACTGTTCAGAGCAAACTGTAGACTCGCATTGGTCTTGATCAAATCCTCAAAGTCTTTAAGGGTTATTGGCAAATATATGCATTCAAAATCACACCCTGAAAGGGAGCAAAGGCGAGTCCTAGCCTTTTTTATTAAGTGTGCTATAATCTCCTGGTAGGTGGTAAGTGTCTTTGTGGGCTGGCTACTTGTAAAAACCCATTCCAGTATCAACAAAGGATCTCGCAGCTGAGGGTCCCATTGGAAGATCAGTCCATGGAATCTGGGTGCTTTTCCCAGGATGATGAACTGGAAAGGCAGACTAGGCTCGTAGCGATGGGCTTTGCGTGAAGACAGGGCTTCCTGGACTTTGATGATGGCACCTCTGGCTTCCTCTGTGAGAGTGCAGGGAGAGTCCAGTTCCTTGGGTCCACGAAGAAGATTGAACAAGGGAGCAAGGTCCTCTGATGTAATTCCTAGCAGTGGACGTACCCAGTTGATGGATCCACACAGGCTGTGTAAGTCCCTGAGGGTTTTTGGGTCGTCGTTGATGACGATCTGCTGAGGTAGGATAGTTCTTTCCCGGATCTGGACTCCAAGGTAAGTCCATGGCTCGGTGTACTGAATTTTGTCCTCACGAATTTCCATTCCTGCCTTTTCAATGGCTTCAACAGTCTTTTTGATTGTTTTGTCCAAGTAAGCTTTGTCTGAAGCACACACCAGAATGTCATCCATATAGTGATAAATGATGGCGTCTGGAAATGATTTCCGAATGGGAGACAGGATGTGAGACACGTACCACTGGCAAATAGTTGGCGAGTTTTTCAATCCCTGAGGAAGATAACGCCAATGATATCTTTTGAGCGGAGCTTCCTTGTTAATAGAGGGAACGGAAAAAGCAAACCGTGGAGCATCTTCTGGATGTAGTGGTATACTGAAGAAACAGTCCTTAATGTCTATGATAGCAAGTGTCCAGTCTCTAGGCAGCATCGATGGGGAGGGCAAGCCAGGCTGAAGAGGGCCCATGTCCTCGATGACTTCGTTGATTCTGCGAAGGTCATGGAGAAGTCTCCACTTGTTTGTACCTGGCTTTGGTAGAACGAAGACTGGAGAGTTCCAAGGGCTGTCGGACTCCACTATGTGGCCTTTTTTGAGCTGTTCTTCCACGAGGACGTTTAGGGCGCGCAGCTTGGCTTTCTTTAGGGGCCACTGCT